>NC_084635.1:1616556-1624056 GCF_033978795.1 Nerophis ophidion
AAACTGTGTTGGAAAGCGCATATAAAGGGAAAAATATCCAAATCTGTTGCTATAAGACATGCCTGAATATGTTGTATTATTATTTTATTTTTCCATATTTAGCGTATTGTGTTGAAATTTGGGGAAATGTTTATAAAACAAACATAGACCCAATAATAAAACTTCAAAAAAGGGTGATTATAATAATACACAAAATGTGCTACTATGAACATAACAATCTATTATTTATGAGTTCAAATGTATTAACATTTTCAGACATTGTGTTTTTAAAAACAATAGAAATGATGTTTGGAGTAAAGAACAACAGCCTTCCAGCTTTTATTCTCAGGTTATTTCATTTAAGAGGAGAAAACTATCATTTACGGGGATATTGATTTTTGAAATAGGTCAAGCGAGAACAAATATAAAATACAAATGTATTACAGTTTTAGGAGTTAAATGGTGGAAGAAACTCAGTGATGAGCTGAAGACATGCACTTCTTTGGTAAAGTTTAAGAAAACATTGAAAGGTGAAATAATTGAAAATTATAAAATATCGCAACAATTATGTTCATCCCATTTATTTTCTTTTTTTTTTTAAATGTTGATGTTCCAGGCAATCTAATCTTCAGTCAAAGTATAGAATAAGCAAATATAAGCTTTGGCTTCAGTCTATTCCTTTTTTGCTCATTCTTTTTAAATGTGTAATATTGATTACATATAACATGTTCTGTAAAACTGATCACACAAAATGGTTGATTGATTTGATTGATTGATTATTTGACCGAAATAAACTTATTTCATTCATTCATGTTTGTGGAGTTTTTTCCACAATCCAAAAGTGAAGAAGAAAAATTAAACTAAATTGGGATCCCAAGAAAAACTGCACGTTACATTTTTTTATTTTATTTATGTGAAGCAGTTGGTATACTTTATTTTTCAAAATTAAACGTAAAATAAAATTGTCTATTATGTAGTAAAAGAAATACCAGTAATCATTATTAGGACAGTTTATGTTGTGGTCATTGGAATGTATTGTCATGAACGGTAATTACAAACAGAGAAAGGACAGTTTTATCTGGATTCTATTTTTAAAATACAAAAAGTATGTTTTTTAAACTCCTCTCTGAGCTGCTACCTTACCGTGGTAGAGGAGTTTGCGTGTCCCAATGATCCTAGGAGCTATGTTGTCTGGGGGTTTTCATGCCCCCTGGTAGGGTCTCCCAAGACAAACAGGTCCTAGGTGAGTGATCAGACAAAGAGCAGCTCAAAGACTTCTATGGAATTACAACAAAATGAACCCAGATTTCCCTCGCCTGGACGTGGGTCACCGGGGCCCCGCTCTGGAGCTAGGCCCGGAGTTGGGGCACGATGGCGAGCGCCTGGTGGTCGGGCCTGTTCCCATGGGGCCCGGCCGGGCACAGCCCGAAGAGGCAACGTGGGTCATCCCTCCAATGGCCTCACCACCCATAGGAGGGGCCATAGAGGTCGGGTGCATTGTGAGCTGGGCGGCAGCCGAAGGCAGGGCACTTGGCGGTCCGATCCTAGGCTACAGAAGCTAGCTCTTGGGACGTGGAACGTCACCTCACTGGGGGGGAAGGAGCCTGAGCTAGTGCGCGAGGTAGAGAAGTTCCGGCTGGATATAGTCGGACTCACCTCGACGCACAGCAAGGGCTCTGGAACCAGTTCTCTCGAGAGGGACTGGACCCTCTTCCACTCTGGCGTTGCCGGCAGTGAGAGGCGACGGGCTGGGGTGGCAATTCTGGTTTCCCCCCGGCTCAAAGCCTGTACGTTGGAGTTTAACCCGGTGGACGAGAGGGTAGCTTCCCTTCGCCTTCGGGTGGGGGGACGGGTCCTGACTGTTGTTTGTGCTTATGCACCAAACAGCAGTTCAGAATACCCACCCTTTTTGGGTACACTCGAGGGAGTACTGGAAAGTGCTCCTCCGGGTGATTCCCTTGTCCTACTGGGGGACTTCAACGCTCACGTTGGCAACGACAGTGAAACCTGGAGAGGCGTGATTGGGAAGAATGGTCGCCCGGATCTAAACCCGAGTGGTGTTTTGTTATTGGACTTTTGTGCTCGTCACAGTTTGTCGATAACAAACACCATGTTCAAACATAAGGGTGTCCATATGTGCACTTGGCACCAGGACACCCTAGGCCGCAGTTCCATGATCGACTTTGTAGTTGTGTCATCGGATTTGCGGCCTCATGTTTTGGACACTCGGGTGAAGAGAGGGGCGGAGCTTTCTACCGATCACCACCTGGTGGTGAGTTGGCTGCGATGGTGGGGGAGGATGCCGGACAGACCTGGCAGGCCCAAACGCATTGTGAGGGTCTGCTGGGAACGTCTGGCAGAGTCTCCTGTCAGAGAGAGTTTCAATTCACACCTCCGGGAGAACTTTGAACATGTCACGAGGGAGGTGCGGGACATTGAGTCCGAGTGGACCATGTTCCGAACCTCTATTGTCGAGGCGGCTGATTGGAGCTGTGGCCGCAAGGTTGTTGGTGCCTGTCGTGGCGGTAATCCCAGAACCCGTTGGTGGACACCAGCAGTGAGGGATGCCGTCAAGCTGAAGAAGGAGTCCTATCGGGTTCTTTTGGCTCATAGGACTCCGGAGGCAGTGGACGGGTACCGACGGGCCAAGCGGTGTGCAGCTTTAGCAGTCGCGGAGGCAAAAACTCGGACATGGGAAGAGTTCGGGGAAGCCATGGAAAACGACTTCCGGACGGCTTCGAAGCGATTCTGGACCACCATACGGCGCCTCAGGAAGGGGAAGCAGTGCACTATCAACACCGTGTATGGTGCGGATGGTGTTCTGCTGACTTCGACTGCGGATGTTGTGGATCGGTGGAGGGAATACTTCGAAGACCTCCTCAATCCCACCAACACGTCTTTCTTTGAGGAAGCGGTGCCTGGGGAATCTGTGGTGGACTCTCCTATTTCTGGGGCTGAGGTCGCTGAGGTAGTTAAAAAGCTCCTCGGCGGCAAGGCCCCGGGGGTGGATGAGATCCGCCCGGAGTTCCTTAAGGCTCTGGATGCTGTGGGGCTGTCTTGGTTGACAAGACTCTGCAGCATCGCGTGGACATCGGGGGCGGTACCTCTGGATTGGCAGACCGGGGTGGTGGTTCCTCTCTTTAAGAAGGGGGACCGGAGGGTGTGTTCCAACTATCGTGGGATCACACTCCTCAGCCTTCCCGGTAAGGTTTATTCAGGTGTACTGGAGAGGAGACTACGCCGGATAGTCGAACCTCGGATTCAGGAGGAACAGTGTGGTTTTCGTCCTGGTCGTGGAACTGTGGACCAGCTCTACACTCTGGGCAGGGTTCTTGAGGGTGCATGGGAGTTTGCCCAACCAGTCTACATGTGCTTTGTGGACTTGGAGAAGGCATTGGACCGTGTCCCTCGGGAAGTCCTGTGGGGAGTGCTCAGAGAGTATGGGGTATCGGACTGTCTGATTGTGGCGGTCCGCTCCCTGTATGATCAGTGTCAGAGCTTGGTCCGCATTGCTGGCAGTAAGTCGGACACGTTTCCAGTGAGGGTTGGACTCCGCCAAGGCTGTCCTTTGTCACCGATTCTGTTCATAACTTTTATGGACAGAATTTCTAGGCGCAGTCAAGGCGTTGAGGGGTTCCGGTTTGGTGGCCACGGGATTAGGTCTCTGCTTTTTGCAGATGATGTGGTCCTGATGGCTTCATCTGGCCGGGATCTTCAGCTCTCACTGGATCGGTTTGCAGCCGAGTGTGAAGCGACCGGAATGAGAATCAGCACCTCCAAGTCCGAGTCCATGGTTCTCGCCCGGAAAAGGGTGGAGTGCCATCTCCGGGTTGGGGAGGAGACCCTGCCCCAAGTGGAGGAGTTCAAGTACCTAGGAGTCTTGTTCACGAGTGAGGGAAGAGTGGATGGTGAGATCGACAGGCGGATCGGTGCGGCGTCTTCAGTAATGCGGACGTTGTATCGATCCGTTGTGGTGAAGAAGGAGCTGAGCCGGAAGGCAAAGCTCTCAATTTACCGGTCGATCTACGTTCCCATCCTCACCTATGGTCATGAGCTTTGGGTCATGACCGAAAGGATAAGATCACGGGTACAAGCGGCCCAAATGAGTTTCCTCCGCCGTGTGGCGGGTCTCTCCCTTAGAGATAGGGTGAGAAGCTCTGCCATCCGGGAGGAGCTCAACGTAAAGCCGCTGCTCCTCCACATGGAGAGGAGCCAGATGAGGTGGTTCGGGCATCTGGTCAGGATGCCACCCGAACGCCTCCCTAGGGAGGTGTTTAGGGCACGTCCAGTCGGTAGGAGGCCACGGGGAAGACCCAGGACACGTTGGAAAGACTATGTCTCCCGGCTGGCCTGGGAACGCCTCGGGATCCCCCGGGAAGAGCTAGACGAAGTGGCTGGAGATAGGGAAGTCTGGGCTTCCCTGCTTAGGCTGCTGCCCCCGCGACCCGACCTCGGATAAGCGGAAGATGATGGATGGATGGATGGATGGATGGATGGATGTTTTTTAAAATAAAATAAAATAATTTAAATAAATCATTATTTCTTACCTTACGCTGTGTCCGAGCCCGAACTGCATCTTGAGAGAACTAATCTGCATCACCATGGCCGGCAAACATCAGTTTTACATTTTGAAAAAAAAAATAATAATATGACTCCTTTAATGCACCTTACAATCCGGTGCACCTTATATATGAAAAACGATCAAAAATAGAACGTTCATGGGCAGTGGGCCTTATAATCCGGTGCATGAACCTAACTCACTGCAGAAATGGACTTTATTGCCAAAATATACCTAGCAGATATTATCAATGCATGATTAATATGCATTTTATGCATGATATGGGCAGCACGGTGGATCAGGGGTTAGTGCATGTGTCTCACAATACGAAGGTCCTGAGTAGTTCTGGGTTCAATCCTGGGCTCGGGATCTTTCTGTGTGGAGTTTGCATGTTCTCCCCGTGACTGCGTGGGTTCCCTCCGGGTACTCCGGCTTCCTCCCACTTCCAAAGACATGCACCTGGGGATAGGCCCCTCCCACCTCCAAAGACATGCACCTGGGGATAGGTTGATTGGCAACACTAAATGGTCCCTAGTGCATACTTGCCAACCTTGAGACCTCCAATTTTGGGAGGTGGGGGCGTGGTTAAGAGGGGAGGAGTGTATATATAAATATATATATGTATATATATATATGTATGTATGTATGTATGTATGTATATATATATATATATATATATATAGGAAATACTTGACTTTCAGTGTTCATTTATTTACAGATATACACACACATAACACTCATCTACTCATTGTTGAGTTAAAGGGGAACATTATCACAATTTCAAAAGGGTTAAAAACAATAAATATCAGTTCCCAGTGGCTTGTTGTATTTTTGGAAGTTTTTTTCAAAATTTTACCAGTCTCGGAATATCCCTAAATAAAGCTTTAAAGTGCCTTATTTTCGGCTCTCTGCGAAGACACTGGCCATTTCCCTGTGACGTCACACAGTGCTGCCAATGTAAACAAACAATGGGAATACCACAGCAAGATATAGCGACATTAGCTCGGATTCAAACTCGGATTTCAGCGACTTAAGCGATTCAACAGATTACACATGTATTGAAACAGATGGTTGGAGTATGAAAGTATTGAAGAAGAAACTGAAGCTATTGAGCGAATAGCTATTGACGCTATTCATAGCCATAGCATGGCCGAATAGCTGCGTTAGCATCGCCGGTAAAATGTGCGGACCAAACGATCAGGACTTTCGCATCTCGAGACACTGGAGCAACTTAAATCCGTCGATTGGTAAGTGCTTGTTTCGCATTAAATGAGGGTGGAAGGAAACGTAATATAGTTGCAAATGCATCTACAGGTTATCCATACATCTCTGTGCCATGTCTGCTTCAGCACCGCCGGTAAATAGCATGTTAGCATCGATTAGCGTAGCATGTTAGCATCGATTAGCTGGCAGTCAACATCAACAAAACTCACCTTTGTGATTCCGTTGACTATCTTTGCAAATGCATCTGCAGGTTATCCATACATCTCTGTGCCATGTCTGTCTTAGCATCGCCGCTCAAATGTGGAGACACTCTGGCACATTCAATGGGGGTCTGGCGGCAGACACTTTGGCATCTTGGGGCCAGTGGTGCAACTTGAATCCCTCCCTGTTAGTGTTGTTACACCCTCCGACAACACACCGACGAGGCATGATGTCTCCAAGGTTCCAAAAAATAGTAAAAAAAACGGAAAATAGGAGAGCTGAGACCCGGTGTTTGTAATGTGAAAATGAAAATGGCGGGTGTGTTACCTCGGTGACGTCACATTCTGACGTCATCGCCTCCAGCGCGATAAACAGAAAGGCGTTTAATTCGCCAAAATTCACCTATTTAGAGTTCGGAAATCGGTTAAAAAAATAGATGGTCTTTTTTCTGCACCATCAAGGTATATATTGACGCTTACATAGGTCTGCTGATAATGTTCCCCTTTAAGGGTTGATTTGTCCATCCTTGTTCTATTCTTTGTCACTATTTTTCTAACCATGCTGAACACACTCTCTGATGATGCATTGCTGTGTGGCACACACAAAAGTGCCATCACATGCACTAGAGTCTGGACTCTTCCATCTTCGTTTCCTTGTTGTGTGCACAGTTGTACACTGTCCTCTCTAAAAGCCGTAGATGTTTTTTTGTCACATATGCATGTACAGTAGATGGTGGTATTGTCCTGTTTAAGAGTGTCACAACATTGCTGTTTACGGCAGACGAACTGCTTTACGGTAGACGAAAACGTGACTGCTGTTGTTGTGTGTTGTTACCTCGCTGGGAGGACGTTAATGAAACTGCCCAACAATAAACCCACATAAGAAACCAAGAACTCGCCCTCGATCATTCTACAGTTATAACGTCATTGGGAAGACACGCTGTTTATATTGTGGGAATAGGACGTGAAAACAGGCGGTCAACACGTCACTCAGGTCCGCATGGAGCTGGAGGGGGCGTGGCCTCCAGCTCCGCCTGAATTTCAGGAGAAAATTTGTCTCGGGAGAGGCGCTGAATTTCGGGAGGGTTGGCAAGTATGCCCTAGTGTGTGAATGTTGTCTGTCTATCTGTGTTGGCCCTGCGATGAGGTGGTGACTTGTCCAGGGTGTACACCGCCTTTCACCCGAACGCAGCTGAGATAGGCACTAGCGCCCCCCGCAACCCCAAAAGGGAATAAGCGGTAGAAAATGGATGGATAGATGGATGAATATGCAGTAAAAGTGTTAGTTCTCCAAAAAAGGAGGACAAGACCCACAAAAAGCATTCAAAAATCTAACATGAGTTCTGAACACTTTGTTGAAAAAAACCAACCAACATTCCAAAAACAGATTTTTTTCCTCCTTCAGCCACACGTTCCATAAACAAACATTTCAAGTCCTCCTGTGGACAATTTGAAGCATTCCACTCCAGCCGACAAGAAGGCAGTATTTGCACAGACTGCTACAAACTTAAACTCCAAAACGCTCGACTGCACGTTGTT
>NC_084635.1:1626556-1779056 GCF_033978795.1 Nerophis ophidion
AAGGAGACCTGGCCGACACTGTCACACATGCCGTACTGCTTCACCATGGAGTAGGCCACACGGGTCACCTTGCGCAGATCATCCTGAGCTCCTAAAAACATCAGCCGTTACTTTCCCACTGCAGGTTAATTCCCATTTTTGTTGAATCTCTTCTTTAATAATCATAATATTGTTGTTTTGTTGCCGTCATCGCTGATAACTACTCACTGCAGACTTCTTGTGAGCCAACAAACATCATCATAATAAAGCGATGTGCGTTTGCGAGACGAGCGGGTGTAGAGCACGGCCGTTTGGGGGTGTGGCCACGGTGAGGCGTGGCGTGCGGGTGTGTTCAGGGGTTAAAATGCTTGCCTGAAGGCGGGGCGGCTCTGATGGTAACTCCCCGGGTGGGCGGGGTCACTTGTGTCACATTAATAAAACATTTTTAAATACATTTTCCCAAAGATGGACTGGTCGATCTCGACCAAGGTGTTGGCGACCCCCAGCTACATATCATACTTCATGAAGGTGGCCATAGTGTGCATGCTATACACCTGTGTACCTGTCGTGACCTTGTTAAAGGTGATGGCTTCTGCAGTTCTTCCTCCCAGAGCCATGCACATGCGCTCAAACAGCTGCTCCTTGGTGAACAGGTACTGATCACGAGGTAACATCTGGGCAAATCCCAGGGCTGCATTTGTCCGAGGAGCAATGGACACCTGAAGCAGACATGTCATCGATTAACAAAAAGTAGATGAAACCACAATCAGATCCGTGCAGAAAGTCTTTTTTCACACCAAACCCCAGAAGTTGCCCTCTACTTCCCTATTTATACCATAGTCTTCTCTATTATAAAAGTATAACACATGTGATACATGAGGTTTATGCACAGATCCAATCTAAGCGCTGTAATGATAGATTTTTATTGATGCTGTTAGGATTATTCAAGAGTTAAACCTTCATTCATAGTTGAATTACCGATTCTGAAATCAACCGAGACCAATATTTACAGTTGTGGAATCAACACATTATTATGCCTAATTTTGTTGGGATGCCTAGCAGGATGCATTTAACAATTGAACTTTACCATGAATTGATTAACGTGGTCAATTGTATGGAATATGTGCAGTCATTCTTGTTTGGTGTGGGTTCACACATATTTGTAACAGTGTTAAAGTTGTTTATACGGCCACCCTCAGTGTGACCTGTATGGCTGTTGACCAAGTATGCTTGCCTTCACTTATGTGTGTGTAACAGCCGCATAAAAGCAGTGTCTTTAAGGTTTATTGGCGCTCTGTACTTTTTGAAACCGATACCGATAATTTCAAATATTACATTTTAAAGCATTCATCGTTCGATAATATCGGCAGGCAGATATTATCGAACATCTCTAATAAATATTTTAAGTAGTTTTATATTCTGTTTTAATACATACAATTGCTTCAGCAAAACAAAGTCAAATGTACACAAAAACTATCTATTGGAGGCGATCGAAAAACTTGATTCTCATCCACATCGTCTTTTTTTAATTTAAATTTAATTCTTAAATCCAGTCATAATTTAAGAAATAATCATTTCAAAAAAATGTTTTTGTTGCAAATATTTTTTTAAGAATGTATTTCTGTATTAAAAACATTCAACAACTATTATTTGAGAGGTAAAAAACATTTTTTAAATTTTCCTTTTGGCCATAGAAAACTTGTTTTCAGGCAAACACACCAAATATGCAATATTTTCTCCCCAAAATATTTGATGTGAAATAATTGGAGCCCTAAATAGGTCAATATTTCATAACATTGAATAATTCCATCCATCCATTTTCTGCCGCTTATTCCCTTTGGGGTCACGGGGGGCGCTGGTGCCTATCTCAGCTACAATCGGGAGGAAGGCGGTGTATACCCTGGACAAGTCGCTACCTCATTGCAGGGCCAACACAACATTGAATAATTATTTATTATTATTAGTAATGAATCAAAACTAATGTTATGAATTATTTAACCCATTGAAGGCTACTATTACTTCACATTAAATATTCCACTTTGAAATATTAATTGGGTAAAATATTGCATATTTCGCCATATGAACAAACAATGTACCGTGTGTATATATATATATATATATATATATATATATATATATATATATATATATATATATATGTATATATGTATATGTATATGTATGTATGTGTGGGAAAAATCACAAGACTACTTCATCTCTACAGAAGTGTTTCATGAGGGGTTCCCTCAATCATCAGGAGATTTTAATGGAAGCATTCACATACAATGGTTTATATAGGGCACAGAGTGGGTGGGTACAGGCAGGCGTAGAGGCGTGGTGATTGGCTCATGTGTTACCTAGGAGGTGTTTCCGTCTGTGACGGCATGTTGATATGATTTCACTGCGCTTGTTGAGGGATGACAGGTCTGGATGATATATAATAAACAGTTTCTCTTTTAAGCATCTTTTATTACCACTGTTGTAAGGTGTGCTGGATGCAAGAATTTGCCATGTTATTGAATATTCAACATTATTGTCTTTGAGGTTCCAAATGTGCTTGCTGAGTTCTGTAGAATTCCGCAAGGTCTGGTTTCTAAAGGAGGCCTTGTGATTATTCCATCTGGCTTCAAACGCTCCTTCGGTTAATCCTACGTTCGTGTCGGATGTGCTAATGTCCTTGCTTCCATTAAAATCTCCTGATGATTGAGGGAACCCCTCATGAAACACTTCTGTAGAGATGAAGTAGTCTTGTGATTTTTCCCACACATACATATTGCGCTCTACCACGGATTGAGCACTATTCTATGGATAATCTAATTAAGACATACATATATATATAAATATATAATTTTTTTAACAACAACGGTTTGAAAAAACTTGTTAATAGTCAACATTGAAACTAATTTCTCATTACATTTCCCCTATTTGCTATTTCCTTTCCCTTTTTGAAGTTTTATTTTTTATTTTTAGAAGGTGCTGGGGGCTGCAAATAAGGCCATAAGTTGTGCATTTCTGATAATATTGTACGGTATTGGATCCATTCAAGAGGTTTATAATACTTTGTGAGCGCGTTACCTTCATGACTGCCTCTGTGTGGGTAAAATATTGCATATTTTGCCATATAGGAACTCTCCTGAAGGAATCAATAAAGTACTATCTATCTATCTATTTATCTATATGAAAAAAACAATTTTTTTATTTATTTTTTTAACAATGACAGCATAAAAAAACAGCCTTGATGGCAGCTTTATGTTAATAGTCAACATTGAAACTATTTTCTCATTACATTTCCCCTATTTGCTATTTGATTTCCCTTTTTTACATTTTTTTTATTTTTAGAATGTGCTGCGGGCCGCAAATAAAGGCCATAATTGGTGCATTTCTGATAATATTGTACGGTATTGGATGCATTCAAGAGGTTTCTAATACTTTGTGAGAGTGTTACCTTCATGACTGCCTCCGTGTGCTCGAGCAGCCACCCGACCAAAGCATGCCCCGATTCATGGAAGGCAACCACCCTCTGCTCCTCTTTGGAAAGGATCTTGCTCTTCTTTACACTTCCTGCAACACAAACCATGTGACTATCATATGAAATTAAATGTCCTCGTATGACAAATAGCATGCAGGTTGAAGCTCACCTGCTATTACTCTCTCCACTGCATACTCAAAATTGAAAGTATCAATGGACTTGAGTCCTTCCCTGGCAGCATGCAGGGCAGCTTCATTACATATGTTAGCAATGTCTGCACCTGTGGAGACATTCTACTGAGTCCATACATTGTGCAGTAAAAGGTTAAGGACATCAATATTTGCTGCATTGTACCACTGAAGCCCGGCGTGAGTTCCGCCAGACGCAAGGAGTAGAAGTTTGCTGGTTGAGTGAGTTTCAAGATCTTTAAATGTTGCTCATAGATTTCCATCCTCTCCTGGGGGGAAAGAAAAAAACGATAATTTAGGCCTGCATTTTCTAATGTATCATCATTTTTCAGTAAGCACGACCAGTTTGCACCTGCAAGGTTGGAAGATCAATGAAAACGTGGCGGTCCAGTCTTCCTGGTCTCATCAAAGCGTTGTCCAAAATGTCGGCTCTGTTAGTGGAAGCGAGGACAATCACATGGTCGGTCGTTCCCATCCCTGAAAAAGAACAAATGTTATCATTCACTCTTCTGGCAAGATAATTGCCATACTTGCCAACCTTGAGAACTCCGATTTCGGGAGCTGGGGGGTGGGGCAGGGTGGGTGGTTGGGGGCGGGGCGTGGTTAAGAGGGGAGGAGTATATTTACAGCTAGAATTCACCAAGTCAAGTATTTCTTTATATGTATATATATATATATATATATATATATATATATATATATATATACATACAGTATATATAGCTAAATTCACTGAAAGTCAAGTATTTCTTATACATATATATATATATATATATATATAAGAAATACTTGACTTTCAGTGAATTCTAGCTATATATATATATATATATATATATATATATAAAAATAAAAGAAATACTTAAATTTCAGTGTTCATTTATTTACACATATACACACACATAACACTTGTCTACTCATTGTTGAGTTAAGGGTTGAATTGTCCATCCTTGTTCTATTCTCTGTCACTATTTTTCTAACCATTTTATTGTCACATATGCATGTACAGTAGATGGCAGAATTGTCCTTTTTAAGAGTGTCACAACATTGCTGTTCACGGTAGACGTATTGCTTTACGGTAGACGAAAACGTGACTGCTGTTGTTGCGTGTTGTTACCGCGCTGGGAGGACGTTAATGAAACTGCCTAACATTAAACCCACATAAGAAACCAAGATCTCGCCATCGATCATTCTACAGTTATAACGTCATTAACCATATAACCATCCAGTCTGTTATCGACGCAAAGTTCAAAAGTCAGCATCTCTAATGGTATGGGGGTGCATTAGTGCCCAATGCATGGGTAAATTACACATCTGTGAAGGCACCATTAATGCTGTAAGGTACATACAGGTTTTGAAACAACATATGTTGCCATCTAAGCGCCATCTTTTTCATGGACGCCCCTGCTTATTTCAGCAAGACAATGCCAAGCCATGTTCAGCACGTGTTACAACAGCTTGGCTGCGTAAAAAAAGAGTGCAGGTACTTTCCTGGCCCGCCTGCAGTCCAGACCTGTCTCCCATTCAAAATGTGTGGCGCATTATGAAGCGTAAAATACGACAGCGGAGACCCCAGACTGTTGAAGGACTGAAGCTCTACATAAAACAAGAATGGGAAAGAATTCCACTTTCAAAGCTTCAACAATTAGTTTCCTCAGTTCCCAAACGTTTATTGAGTGTTGTTAAAAGAAAAGGTGATGTAACACAGTGGTGAACATGCCCTTTCCCAACTACTTTGTCACGTGTTGCAGCCATGAAATTCTAAGTTATTATTTGTGAAAAAAAAAATTAAGTTTATGAGTTTGAACATCAAATATGTTGTCTTTGTAGCATATTCAACTGAATATGGGTTGAAAAGTATTTGCAAATCATTGTATTCTGTTTATATTTACATCTAACACAATTTCCCAACTCATATGGAAACAGGGTTTGTACAAAGAAAGACTAATAATGATAATAATAATGGATTATATTTTATATCACACTTTTGTATTATTGGATTCATTCACACCTGTGCTCTACCCACTATGCCATACCGCCCCTAAATGACTTGACTAACAGTGAGGGATAAGTCCGGCCCTCCCGGTCCTTAGTTTTCCGTAAATGTGGCCCCCGAAACAATTGAGTTGATGATCCCTGCTTTGAACTGAACACACCGTCCATCTCCACCAGCAGCTGGTTGAGGGTCTGCTCCTCCTCGGTGTTGGAAAAGCCGGACATGTTGGTGGAGCGCTTCTTCCCCACAGCGTCGATCTCATCGATGTAGACGATGCAGGGAGCCCGAGTGCGGGCCTCCTTGAACAGGCTCCTCACCCTGGCAGCACCCAGACCTACAAACACAACAACATTCAGACAATCATCCATTTCAATCAGGTTGATGGGTTCCAGGCCTGGAAGGTAGACAAATTACCACAAAGTACAATTATTATTGATAAATCAAATATTTCCATAGTTGAAGCACAAAAAAAGTGTGTCATTTTACATAATCAGAGCCATTTAAGGATTAAATAACACCCTTATAGTCACCTATACACTGGTTTCACCCAATATAATAGCCTTGAGAATGTTCTATTGTAGATTAAATTATACACCGCATTACCATGGCAGTCACCCGGCCACTACAACATAGCTACTACGTGTAAATAAGACTTCAATTAACACTTGATTTGGCTCAAACACATGTACAATATGCTTTACAATTCTTATTTTGGCCCCCCCAAAAATAATTTTTTTCGAATTAACCGCAATTCTTATTCGTAATGATTCTTAATCGATTAGAAAAATCGATTTATTTTATTTGGAAAATGTTTTTATTTTTTTATCTGTCCAGTCCAGCCACTCAGGAAAATCATATTGTTGATGTAGATCAGGGGTCCCCAAACTACGGCCTGGGGGCTGGATCCGTTTCACCACTGTCCAAAATCCAGCCAAGTCCCAAGGTTAAAAAAAAAAAAAAATATATATATATATATATATATATATATATATATATATATATTACATATATATATACTGTAGTATATATGATATAAGGACGGCATGGCGCAGTGGAAGAGTGGCCATGAGCAACCCGAGGGTCCCTGGTTCAATCCCCACCTAGTAGCAACCTCGTCACGTCCGTTGTGTCCTGAGCAAGACACTTCACCCTTGCTCCTGATGGGTGCTGGTTAGCGCCTTGCATGGCAGCTCCCTCCATCAGGGTGTGAATGTGTGTGTGAATGTGGAAGTAGTGTCAAAGCGCTTTGAGCAGGGGTGTCAAACTCAAATACAGAGTGGGCCAAAATTTTACTCTGAACAAAGCCGCGGGCCAAGGTTGAACAAATGAACCTTTTAATAAGGACCCAAACAAGTTTTGCATTGAATATTGAACAAGTGAGGCTTATATAACTTTATAGTGACATGCAAAATCAGATTTTAAATAAAAATAATAATCAAAAATTATCAATGGCATATCAAATAAAATTTAAATTAAAATGTAATGCCTCTTTTCTATTTGCAGCCTTCTGAGGTAAATATCAAAATAAACTTTTTTCACCGGCTAATAATACATTTGCAAATAAATAATAATGAATGGATCAAACATTCAAGCCTTGAAGCAGCAAGAGAAAGTGCATGAGTAAAACGTAAATTATTGCTTGGGGGGGGATATATTGTAGCGTCCCGGAAGAGTTAGTGTTGCAAGGGGTTCTGGGTATTTGTTCTGTTGTGTTACGGTGCGGATGTTCTCCCAAAATGTGTTTTTTATTCTTGTTTGGTGTGGGTTCACAGTGTGGTGCATATTTGTAAGATTGTTAAAGTTGTTTATACGGCCACCCTCAGTGTGACCTGTATGGCTGTTGAACAAGTATGCCTTGCATTCACTTGTGTGCGTGTGTGTGTAAAAGCCACATATATTATGTGACTGGGTTGGCACGCTATTTCTATGTAGAAAAAGAGGACGAGACGACAGGTTGTAGAGGACGCTAAAGGCAGTGCCATTAATGCACGCCCCTAATATTGTCGTCCGGGTGGAAATGGGGAGAAATTCGGGAGAATGGCTACCCTGGGAGATTTTCTGGAGGGGCACTGAAATTTGGGAGTCCGGGAAAATCGGGAGGGTTGGCATATATATATATATATATATATATATGTCTTGATTGGATTATCCAGAGAATAGTGCTCGATACCATGGTAGAGCGCAATATGTACGTAGGTGTGGGAAAAATCACAAGACTACTTCATCTCTACAGATCTGTTTCATGAGGGGTTCCCTCAGTCATGATGATTGAGGGAACCCCTCATGAAACAGATCTGTAGAGATGAAGTAGTCTTGTGATTTTTTTCCCACACCTACATATATATATATATATATATATATATATTTATTTATTTTTAATTTTTATTTTATTATATTTTAATCTGTCCTTTCTAATCCATTTTCTACCGCTTGATACTCTCAGTGCTCAATACCGGGGTAGAGCGGAATATACATTAGGTCAGGAAAACACTATTTTATCCTTACAAACCTGTTTCCCTGCTCTTCAGGGGATTTTATTACATTTTATATATATATATATATATATATATATATATATATATATATATATATATATATATATATATATATATATAAAATCCCCTGAAGAGCAGGGAAACCCGCGGAAACCAAATGCGGCCCCATGAATTAATTAACATGGACCCCGACTTAAACAAGTTGAAAAACTTATTGGGGTGTTACCATTTAGTGGTCAATTGTACAGAATATGTACTGTACTGTGCAATCTACTAATAAAAGTATCAATCAATCAATCAAAAGTCCAAAAGTTTTGGGACCCCTGATGTAGTTGCCCATATCTGCTGTACAGATTTACTTTAGAAAATATAAATGTTGCCTTATATTTATTTGACTTTATCAAATGTTTGGGTGTAATTTTATTAACAAAACCAGTTTTCTTTTTAAGTGATAAAGAAATGTATCAGGGCTGTTTGTCTATTTTATGGAGGAACATAGGTCATCATAGATCCGGCATCCAATGTTATTGAAAAAAAAAGTATTGATTTTGAATCGAGAATCTTTTTGAATACAGAATCGATTCTGAATCGAATCGTTTGGTGCCCAAAACTTCACAGCCCTAATGTATTATTATATATTTACAACTGTGTAACTACATCAACTGACCAACAGAGGGGGCTGACTACATTGTTTATAGAGTAAAAACTATGGCGTACATAGAGAAAATAACGTTAAAAAGCCGATTATTTACAGATTTTACCACAACGGGAGATTATATTTTTTTGGGCGGTGCACGTCAAACTAAATACGAAGTTTTGGAGTGGGAGGAGAGAGCCGATGTTGTGTAAGCAATAGACATACCTCCTATGACTTCTACGAACTCAGAACCTGCCATTGCCAGGAATGGCACCTGAGCCTCTGTAGCGACAGCTTTTGCCAGCAGAGTCTTCCCACAGCCCGGGGGTCCAAGCAGCAGTGCCCCCTTTGGAACCTTGGCCCCCAGGAGGAGGTAGCGTTCAGGATTCTGAATAACAGATCATATCAAGACGGTATGTGAGTGTGAAGCAGTGCTGTTATGAATGTTGTGCTACCTTGATTTCTGTAGTAATCCGCAATTTAGTAGAAATACTACATTAAAAATATCAACACAAAACACATTTTATAGAGAATAATTACAGTTTTGCATGCGGAAAACTGTGTGAAATACATAAACATGACAAAAAAATGTTACTCTAATGAAATACTTTTTTGGGCAAAGTAGTACTAGTTCTATCTTAATTTCAATAATGTTTCTCTTCTTCTTCATCCAAGTGCTGGCACTTGCAACTTTCTTTGACCCCAAGGTGGGTTATTTTGCAGGTATACCCGTTTAAAAAAAGCCTGTTCGCTGAACACTTAACGCCAAGTTACGCAGTGCGTTTGAACGCCTCATCATGTGACCAGTGTAGGTGCAACGTTTCTGAACCGCAGGGCCCATTTTGGCGCCAAGTTTGTTCGATAACTGTGGAAAAAATCTGGTAAAAATGTTCATTAAATAGGAATCATACCGGAAGTGGTGCGTATGGATTATTATATTATTAGTAGAGCTGAGTGATTGTGGCAGTATTTTCATTGGTATTGTAATCACGATTAATTATTTGTCATTCATTAATTAAAAACATTATTGTTCATTTACCATGAATTGATTAACGTAGACCCCGACTTAAACAAGTTGAAAAACTTATTGGGGTGTTACCATTTAGTGGTCAATTGTACAGAATATCTACTGTACTGTGCAATCTACTAACCCTGTTTCCATATGAGTTGGGAAATGGTGTTAGATGTAAATATAAACAGAATACAATGATTTGCAAATCCTTTTCAAGCCATATTCAGTTGAATATGCTACAAAGACAACATATTTCATGTTCAAACTCATAAACTTTATTTTTTTTTTGCAAATAATAATTACTGGTAACTTAGAATTTCATGGCTGCAACACGTGCCAAAGTAGTTGGGAAAGGGCATGTTCACCACTGTGTTTCATCACCTTTTCTTTTAGAGCTTCAGTCGTTCAACAGTCCGGGGTCTCCGCTGTCGTATTTTACGCTTCATAATGTGCCACACATTTTCAATGGTAGACAGGTCTGGACTGCAGGTGGGCCAGGAAAGTAACCGCACTCTTTTTTACGAAGCCACGCTGTTGTAACACATGCTGAATGGGGGCTTGGCATTGTTTTGCTGAAATAAGCAGAGACGTCTATGAAAAAGAGGGCGCTTAGATGGCAACATATGTTGCTCCAAAACCTGTATGTACCTTTCAGCATTAATGGTGCCTTCACAGATGTGTAAGTTACCCATGCCTTGGGCACTAATACACCCCCATACCATCACACATGTGTAAGTTAGTCATGTCTTGTTCACTAATACACCCCCATACCATCACACATGTGTAAGTTAGTCATGTCTTGTTCACTAATACACCCCCATACCATCACACATGTGTAAGTTACCCATGTCTTGGGCACTAATACACCCCCATACCATCACACATGTGTAAGTTACCCATGTCTTGTTCACTAATACACCCCCATACCATCACACATGTGTAAGTTACCCATGCCTTGGGCACTAATACACCCCCATACCATCACACATGTGTAAGTTACCCATGCCTTGGGCACTAATACACCCCCATACCATCACACATGTGTAAGTTACCCATGCCTTGGGCACTAATACACCCCCATACCATCACACATGTGTAAGTTACCCATGTCTTGTTCACTAATACACCCCCATACCATCACACATGTGTAAGTTACCCATGCCTTGGGCACTAATACACCCCCATACCATCACACATGTGTAAGTTACCCATGTCTTGTTCACTAATACACCCCCATACCATCACACATGTGTAAGTTACCCATGCCTTGGGCACTAATACACCCCCATACCATCACACATGCTGGCTTTTACACTTTGCGCCTAAAACAATCCGGATGGTTATTTTCCTCTTTGTTCTGGAGGACACGATATCGAATATTTCCAAAAACAATTTGAAATGTAGACTTGTCAGACCACAGAACACTTTTCCACTTTGCATCAGTCCATCTTAGATGATCTCGGGCCCAGAGAAGCCGGCGGCGTTTCTGGATGTTGTTACCATGAATTGATTAACGTGGACCCCGACTTAAACAAGTTGAAAAACGTATCCGGGTGTTGCCATTTAGTGGTCAATTGTACGGAATATGTACTAAACTGTTCAATCTACTAATAAAAGTATCAAACAATCAATCAATGTTGATGAATGGCTTTCGCTTTGCATAGTAGAGTTTTAACTTGCACTTACAGATGTAACGATGAACTGTATTTAGTGACAGTGGTTTTCTGTAGTGTTCCTGAGCCCATGTGGTGATATCCTTTAGAGATTGATGTCGTTTTTTGATACAGTGCCGTCTGAGGGATGGAAGGTCACGGTCATTCAATGTTGGTTTCCGGCCATGCTGCTTACGTGGAGTGATTTCTCCAGATTCTCTGAACCTTTTGATGATATTATGGAGCGTAGATGTTGAAATCCCTAAATTTCTTGGAATGTCACTTTGAGAAAGGTTGTTCTTAAACTGTTTGACTATTTGCTCACGCAGTTGTGGACAAAGGGGTGTACCTCGCCCCATCCTTTCTTGTGAAAGATTTGGGAAGCTGTTTTTATAGCCAATCATGGCACCCACCGGTTCCCGATTAGCCTGCACACCTGTGGGATGTTCCAAATAAGTGTTTGATGAGCATTCCTCAACTTTATCAGTATTTATTGCAAACTTTCCCAAATTCTTTGTCATGTGTTGCTGGCATCAAATTCTAAAGTTAATGATTATTTGAAATAAAAATAAAAAGTTTATGAGTTTGAACATGAAATATGTTGTCTTTGTAGCATATTCAACTGAATATGGGTTGACAATGATTTGCAAATCATTGTATTCTGTTTATATTTACATCTAACACAATTTCCCAACTCATATGGAAACGGGGTTTGTACAATGACAGTAAAGATATATTCTATTCTATTCTATCTTGTTATCACAGGGGTCTGCAATATTGGGATAAAGTTTTTCGGCTGTAAGACAGACAGAGTGACGCTGTTCACCTTGAGGTAGTCGACAAATTCCTTCACTTCCATCTTTGCCTCGTGCATGCCTGCCACGTCTTTAAAGCTCACGCCTTTCCCCGACTTCCCGTCCACGATGGTGAACTTGGCCATCTTCAGCTGATTCTGTTAGGAAAGACGGAAGGTCAGAGTGCGTTTGAACGAAGGCAACACGAGGTTGTTGTGGTCGCTCACAAACGCGCTGAAGCCGCCCTCTCTGCCGCCCATGCCTGACAAACGAAAGATGTACCACAGGATCGCCACGCCGATGGCCGCCATTACCAGGGCGGATAAGGCGCTGCAACAAAACATGTCAGTCATCTCGATAAAAAGAGGAATTTTACTTCACAAACAGTAGGGGTGTAACGGTACACAAAAATTTTGGTTCGGTACGTACCTCGGTTCAATTCATTTTCGGAACAGTAAGAAAACAACAAAATATACATTTTTTGGGGTTATTTATTTACCAAATTTGTAAACAGTGGCATAACATACATATACACACAGCGTCCATTGTCAGGGTTATTAATGTGCTCAACATGTATGAAATAAAAACTAAATAAGATAAGGCTCAGAATGGTTTCTTAACAAAACCTTTCTACATAGAAAGTGCTTTTTTTGAATGACTGATTAAGACTTTTATTAGTAGATTGCACAGTACAGTACATATTCCGTACAATTGACCACTAAATGGTAACACCCCAATAAGTTTTTCAACTTGTTTAAGTCGGGGTTCACGTTAATCAACATTAAACTGCCTCAAGTTGTTGCTCAGATGAAATAAAATGACAAAACTTTTCTTCTACATATAAAAAGTGCAATATTAAACAGTTTCAAGTCAACTCGGCCTCAGATTAACTTTTCTTTTCTCCCCCAGCCTGGCTAACTTGGCAGTAAGAGGGAGGATACATGGGCTTATTGTTCTTCCACCATAGAAGTGGGTCAAAATTTACTTTTTAATGCAATATGGACTTAAATTTGCTTTTATAAAAACATTTGTTATTGCTTTAGCCCTGCCTGACTCACCAAGGAGAGGCTGCTTGAATGCGGTGGTGACGCTTCAAATGGGTGAGCATGTGTTATGAGAGTAGTGTATGTGTGTGTGTGGCCCTTTAAAAGCCTACTGAAAGCCACTACTAGCGACCACGCAGTCTGATAGTTTATATATCAATGATGAAATATTAACATTGCAACACATGCCAATACGGCCGCTTTAGTTTACTAAATTGCAATTTTAACTTTCCCTCTACGTTTTCAACAGGAAATGATGAGGCTTATGTTGATGCGTGCTTGTGACTTTATTGGTTGGAGCGGACATTTTATCACAGCACCACTCACGGCTAAAAGACGTCCGATTTAATCGCATAATTACACAGTATTTTGGACATCTGTGTTGCCGAATCTTTTGCAATTTGTCCAATTAATAATGGAGACTGTAAGGAAGAATGTTGTTGGTGGAAAGCTGTGGATTTCAGCTGCTTTTAGCAACCAAAACACGGCCGATGTTTCTTTGTTTGTTGTGAAGCTTTAATATTGAACAGAGCGGTCGAGCAAACATGTTTCCCGACCACATGTCACCCGGCAGGTTTTGGTGAGAAAATGGTGGTAATAAGTTGGCTCTTACCGGAGACATCAACGGATCTTGCGTCCTCTTGCAGCTGCTGTTCTTGGCTCCTCCATGGCTTCCATCAGAGACACTTGCGGTCAACACAGTCCTCCGACTTTCAGGTATGACTTTATAATCTCACTAAAACACTAGTAACACAATAATCAGATAAGGGATTTTCCAGAATTATCCTAGTAAATGTGTCTAATAACATTAGAATCGCTCTCACTGCCCTCACCCTTTTTTGTTTTGTTTTTTTCTAGCGCTTCACTCTAACTTTCCTCCTCCACTAATCTTTCATCCTCGCTCAAATTAATGGGGAAATCGTCGCTTTCTCGGTCCGAATCGCTCTTGCTGCTGGTGGCTATGATTATAAACAATGTGAGGATGTGAGGAGCCCGACAACCCGTGACGTCCCGCGCACACCGTCTGTTACAGGCAAGGGTTTTTTATTAGCGACCAAAAGTTGCGAACTTTATCGTCGATGTTCTGTACTAAATCCTTTCAGCAAAAATATGGCAATATGGCGAAATGATGAAGTATGACACATAGAATGGAGCTGCTATCCCCGTTTAAATAAGAACATCTCATTTCAGTAGGACTTTAAGCTGTGACAGCATGTGTGGTGAGTGTGTGGGCGAGCGAAGTGAGGGAGCAGTAGGTGAGTGTTGCGAGTGGTTAGTGTTTTGTTGGATTGGCTGTGTGCCAGACCTCAATAAAGCCACGATTTGCAACTAATCGCCGGACTCTTCATTTACCTTTGAGTCTGGAGCTGTGGAGACCCACTGCCGGTTAGAGTGAAGGGTATTGCCCCCGAGAATACATCGGCCCTGGAGGAGTGTCTCCCCTGCGTTCCTCGACTACGGTCTGGGAGCCGGAAGCAGGAAAGGTGCAACACATGTTTGACTTGTTGCCAGAAGCATTTGCTGAACAATGTCGGCAAACCTCCGTCCTCCATTGTTGTATCGCGCAGCCAAAGTGTTTCCAAATGGGAGATCTTAACGAGGCAGGAGGGTGTTTCAGCTCTGGCTTTTACATCTTGTCCTAGCCTGGTCGCTGCTAGCATGTGTACTCGTTTGGTACACCTCCGAACTGAAACCCCCGTACCGAAAGGGTTTAATACAAACACACGTACCGTTACACCCCTACAAACTTACTTTCCAAAGAAACCGGTGCGTCTGTAGGAGACAGGTATGCGGTCTTTCGTGTCGATATTCAGCTCCTCTTCCGCAGCTCTCAGTTTCTCCTCAAATTTGTCAATGTTGGCGACCTGCATCCGATACATGAGCGCGATCCTCTATACCCGAAATGGAGGAAACGTTAGCCATGATATCTCTCAGGTCGGTTGATATGAAAGTGTACATACAGGCTTCCCGAAGATGACTGCCCCGGGGTGCAGGTAGATTTCCACGATGTCGCTCTCAGGAACCACCAGGACACGGGACACCTCTCCCTTAGCCAGCATCTCGTTGACGAAGTCATTCCAAGAGATGTTGCCGACGCTGGTGTTGATGGAGTTTATCAAGAGCAAGAAGATGCCCACTAATAGAAGGATTCTCAGGCGCTCTCGGTGCAGCTGCTCCTTCTGCTCGCGATGCTTCTTCTCCTCTGCGTAGGAAAAACAACATTTTGAGAAGATAGTTGACTGAAGCGCACAAACGTAGTGACTCAGGACAATTTTAACTAAGGGTGTCCTGATCCAATATTGATAAACAAAAAACAAGTATTGGATGATATCGGTGTTCATCTAAAATCTTTGATACAAGCAGTCCTGCTGAGTTTTGACTCGTGCAAAGCTGGACAGACAGTTTACATCTAAATGTCCATCTTATGTTGTATTTTCCCTTTGTATCATTTTTGGTAATGTATGTATTCTTTGCATTTTTATTTTGCATGCTCCTATATCAGGGGTCAGGAACCTTTTCGGATGAAAGAGCCATGAAAGCCAAATATTTTAAAATGTATTTCCATAACATATTTTTTAACACTGAATACAACTAAATGCGTGCATTTTTTAAGTAAAACCAACATTTTTAGAGTATAGTAAGTCTCTAATTATTTTTAATAACAATGTTATTTCTTGAACGGGTGCAGTAGAAAACAGATGGATGGATTAAAATGCATGAAAATGTTTTATATTTTGAACGTTATTTTTAACATGGTGATTACCAGCGGAATTATTCATTACTTATCGTGTTAAGCAATGTCAGCTAAGATTGATCTGAGAGCCAGATCTGACTCTGAAGCCATAGGTCCCCTAACCTTGTCCTATATGGACCCCAGGAAGACGAGCAGTCACCTTGGCGTCAACTATATATATATGCATATATAATTGACATATGTATATGTTATATATATTTGTTCTATATATGCATATATATATATACATATATATATATATATATATATATATATATATATATATATATATATATATATATATACACATATATATATACATATATATATATATACATATATGTATATATATATATATATATATATATATACATATATATATACATATATATATATATACATATATGTATATATATATATATATATATATATATATACATATATATATACATATATGTGTATATATATATATATATATATGTATGTACTGTATGTATGTGTGTGTATATATATGTGTATATATATATATATATATATATATATATATATATATACACATGAGCCTTACCTTCTTCTTCCTCTGGTGTTTTTCCTTTGGGCCCATCACTTTTTTTTCCCGCTTGTTTAGACTGAGATGTACTGAAGAAGTTTGTAGCACCTGTAACCAAACATGTATTAATTAAATAAAGCTGGATTTGGACCTGACGCATAATATTTTAGTAGAGGGGACAAAATGCTGTTACCTAACAAATTTCCTAAACCAACGGGATTTCTCAGCAGGTTGGTCCTGATTAACTCTTTACTGACGTCAACCATTCCAGGAGGCAGTGGTCTGTGGAGAAGACTCTGAAACGGGAAAGTCCATCATATTGGTTGTTGGTACCTACATAAATATACATTACACTGAAACAAAAATAAATCTCGGTGGAAATTGCAAGTAAATCCTGAAAAGCCAAAGCCGAACTGAAATGCCAACAGTTAACATGCTGGGCAGATAGCCTCAGGTTACCTAAATAGGAGTCTTAAGTGTGTACCTGCAAAATGAGTACAAAAGATAGCATGAAACGTGAGCATGCAAACAGTTAGCATTTGATGAGTACCAAGGTATAAATTAGACAAAAAAAATTGCTAACAATTAGCCTGCAATAAGTGCCAAAATATCCGTTTCTCGGGTGAATACCTGCAAAATTGGCTTGAAAAAACTCGCATGCTAACAATAAGCATGGGTCCAGTGAGAAAAATATCTTACTTTAAGATGTCTACCTGTAAAATTACCTAAAAGCTATCTTACTAAAGTTAACATGCTAAATACCATTTCCATTTTTCTTTTATTTAATTCCTAAAAGTATCAGAAACTGTTTATGACTCTGAGGTGTATATCTGAAAAAATAGCTAAAACAAAAAATAGCATGTTTGTGTTAGCATGCTAAAATACTAATGTTAGCATGCCAACAACTGACAAGGACCATTTAAAATATACCCGGCAGTTGGTATTACCATTTAAATTTTTAATTGTCGTAAAACCGTTATTGATACACTGCACTAGTAATAAACACTCAGTGATACAGCTAATTTCTTGGGGTGCGCTAATCGCTAGCTAGCTTAAAAGCTAACATGAATAAAAAGGCACATTCAAGTCTTTACCCATTACAAATGTAATCTACAACTGTAAAAACAGATTTCTGTCTCAGCAACTAAGCTAATAAATTATGCACTTTGAACCTTAGAACAGAGTGCTAAGGAAGAAGATCCATACATGGCGTATCTACAACAGGAAATTAAGTAGCGTGGTGTCACATAAACCGGAAATGATGCATTGTCATGTGCTAAAATACTAATGCTAGCATGCGAACAATTGACTAACATTAGCAAGGACCATTTAAAAAATACCCGGCGATTGGTATTACCATTAAAAATGTTTTATTATTGTAATAAACACACAATGATGCTGCTGGAGTGTGCTAATCACTAACTAGCTTAAAAGCTAACATGAATAAAAAGGCAAATTCACGTCTTTCCCATTTACAAATGTAGTACCACAATCTACAAATGTACAAACCCGTTTCCATAGAAGTTGGGAAATGGTGTTAGATGTAAATATAAACAGAATACAATGATTTGCAAATCCTTTTCAAGCCATATTCAGTTGAATATGCTACAAAGACAACATATTTGATGTTCAAACTCATAAACATTTTTTTTTTTGCAAATAATCATTAACTTTAGAATTTGATGCCAGCAACATGTGACAAAGAAGTTGGGAAAGGTGGCAATAAATACTGATAAAGTTGAGGAATTCTCATCAAACACTTATATGGGACATCCCACAGGTGTGCAGGCTAATTGGGAACAGGTGGGTGCCATGATTGGCTATAAAGGCAGCTTCCGTGAAATGCTAAGTCATTCACAAACAAGGATTGGGAAACGGTCACCACTTTGTGAACAAATGCGTGAGCAAATTGTCAAACAGTTTAAAAACAACATTTCTCAACGGGCTATTGCAAGGAATCTAGGAATTTCACCATCTACGGTCCGTAATACCATCAAAAGGTTTAGAGAATCTGGAGAAATCACTGCACGTAAGCAATGATATAACGGACCTTCATTCCCTCAGGCGGTACTGCATCAAAAAGCGACATCTGTGTGTAAAGGATATCACCACATGGGCTAAGGAACACTTCAGAAAACCACTGTCAGTAACTACAGTTTGTCGCTACATCTGTAAATACAAGTTAAAACTCTACTATGCAAAGCCAAAGCCATTTATCAATGACACCCGGAAACGCCGCCGGCTTCGTTGGGCCTGAGCTCACCTAAGATGGACTGATGCAAAGTGGAAAAGAGTTCTGTGGTCTGACGAGTCCACATTTCAAATTGTTTTTTGGGAAACGGTGAACGTTGTATCCTCCGGACCAAAGAGGAAAAGAACCATCAGGACTGTTCTAAGTGCGAGGTTGAAAAGCCAGCATGTGTGATGGTATGGGGGTGTACTAGTGCCCAAGGCATGGGTAACTTACACATCTGTGAAGGCACCATTAATGCTGAAAGGTACATACAGGTTTTGGAGCAACATATGTTGTCATCCAAGCAACGTTATCATGGACGCCCCTGCTTATTTCAGCAAGACAATGCCAAGTCACTTATTAAAACAGCGTGGCTTCATAGTAAAAAAGTGTGGGTACTAGACTGACTTGCCTATAGTCCAGACCTGTCTCCCATTGAGAATGTGTGGCGCATTATGAAGCCTAAAATACCACAACGGAGACCCCGGACTGTTGAACCACTTAAGCTTGCCTGTGTATCGGCTGGGGACATCCCTGCGCTGCTGATCCGCCTCCGCTTGGGATGGTTTCCTGCTGGCTCCGCTGTGAACGGGACTCTCGCTGCTGTGTTGGATCCGCTTTGGACTGGACTCTCGCGGCTGTGTTGGATCCATTATGGATTGAACTTTCACAGTATCGTGTTAGACCCGCTCGACATCCATTGCTTTCGTCCTCTCCAAGGTTCTCATAGTCATCATTGTCACCGACGTCCCACTGGGTGTGAGTTTTCCTTGCCCTTATGTGGGCCTACCGAGGATGTCGTAGTGGTTTGTGTTGTGGTTTGTGCAGCCCTTTGAGACACTGGTGATTTAGGGCTATATAAGTAACCATTGATTGATTGATGCTGTACATAAAACAAGAATGGGAAATAATTCCACCTGAAAAGCTTCAAAAATGTCCCTCCTTAGTTCCCAAAGGTTTATTGAGTGTTGTGCTGTACATAAAACAAGAATCAATCAATCAATCAATGTTTACTTATATAGCCCTAAATCACTAGTGTCTCAAAGGGCTGCACAAACCACCACGACATCCTCGGCCCACATAAGGGTAAGGAAAACTCACATCCAGTGGGACGTCGGTGACAATGATGACTATGAGAACCTTAGAGAGGAAGAAAGCAATGGATGTCGAGCGGGTCTAACATGATACTGTGAAAGTTCAATCCACAATGGATCCAACACAGCCGCGAGAGTCCAGTCCAAAGCGGATCCAACACAGCAGCGAGAGTCCCGTTCACAGCGGAGCCAGCAGGAATGGGAAATAATTCCACCTGAAAAGCTTCAAAAATGTCCCTCCTTAGTTCCCAAAGCTTTATTGAGTGTTGTAACACAGTGGTGAACATGCCCTTTCCCAACTACTTAGGCAAGTGTTGCAGCCATGAAATTCTAAGTTAATTTTTATTTGCAAAAAAAAATAAGTTTTTCAGTTTGAACATCAAATATGTTGTCTTTGTAGCATATGCAACTGAATATGGGTTGAAAAAGGATTTGCAAATCATTGTTTTCCGTTGATATTTACATTTAACACAATTTCCCAACTCATATGGAAACGAGGTTTGTAGTACCGTGATAATTTTGCTCACAATAGCAGGCGATATAAAATAATCAATCCAAGTAGTTAGCGTGTGCTTATTACCTGTATGATGCTGTGAGGTTGAGCAGTTCGAGTCCTCTTGGCCATCGCAACAATCATGTTTGTGACACTGCGGCACCGCAACAGCACGTCGCTGTCATTGGAGGTCGCCTTGCCGGCTAATATCTGACAGTAGTGTCTCGAACGAGCTAAAGCTCCAAAATATTTCCAACAAACACCACGGCGATGCTGCAACAAAGACGCTGCCATAACTGATCGATCAGCAATCAACTATAAAGTCAATTAAAGCTTCACTGCTCATTATTTCTACGGTGCCGCTAAGCATTTGTTTACCACTTTTTGCTAGCTGGCTGTGTTATTCAACTGCCTGACGTCACTTCCCGGAAGTTGGAAAATACCCGTAAAAAAAAAAAAACAGCGCATTTATTTTTATTATTTATTTATTATTTAATATGTATTATTATTTCGACCCAAAAGTAAATAACATCACACATATTGTGTTCAGATATATTTAAAATTGTAATAATTATTATTTTTTTACTTTTATTTATAAATTTCAACATTCACAAACAGACGAGAAACAATCATCAAAATGAGTACAAAACAGTACAAAAAAGTACAAAATAAAACAGCACCTGAAGGTTGGTCCAAGACCGTGTTTTTTTTTTTTTGTTTGTTTTTACATCTATTTATAAATTGCAGCATTCACAAACAGACGAGAAACAATAATCAAAATAGGTACAAAAACCGAACAAAACAGTAAAAAAAAAGTACAAAATAAAACACAGCCAGGGGTTGGTCCAACACCGTGTTTTTTTTTTATTTGTATTTTTTTACTTTTATTTACAAATTTCAACATTCACAAACAGACGAGAAACAATAATCAAAATAAGTACAAAAACAGTACAAAATAAAAACCCGCCAGAAGGTTGGTCCAACATCTTGTCTTTTTTTTTTTTTTTTTTAACTTTTATTTATAAATTTCAACATTCACAAACAGACGAGAAACAATAATCAAAATAAGTACAAAACAGTACAAAATAAAACAGCGCCAGGGGGTTGGTCCAACACCAACTTCCCAGAAGTTGGAAAAATACTCGTAAAAAAATAAACAAGGCATTTATTTGTATTATTTATTTATTATTTAATATGTATTATTATTTTGATCCAAAAGTAAATAACATTACACATATTGTGTTCAGATATATTTAAAATTGTAATAATTAAATTATCTATTTATTTATTTACTTTTATTTATAAAATTCAACATTCACAAACAGACGAGAAACAATAATCAAAATAAGTACAAAAACAGTACAAAATAAAACACCGCCGGGGGTTGGTCCAACACCGTTAAACAATGAATTGATTACCGTGGACCTCGACTTAAACAAGTTGAAAACGTATTTATCAGTGGTCAATTGTACGGAATATGTACTACACTGTGCAATTTAATAATAAAAGTCTAAATCAATCAATCAAAAAGTTAATACAATCCAATTTAATTTTAAGACGTCACGTTGCGTTCGAGGATACCCTCATTGCGCCAGAATTTACGCAGACTGCGCAAACTATGACAAGTAATTCAAAATAACAACTTTTGTATGTTGTGTTTTTACTTTTGAGCTTGGATTAAATAATACAGCAGGAATTGTGTTCAAATATATGTTTGTTTTTTGTGTACCGTGAATCTAATTTTAAGACGTCAGGTAGTGTTCGAGGGTAAACATACTGCGCAAACATTTACGCATCCATCCCTTTTAAACTACTAGAAAAAGGACCAGTAATTTACCACATTTGTACGTTGTATTTTTAATTATACTCAAATCCGTAAATCAAATCTTAATTTTAATTTGTTCCGGGGTACGTGTGTTGTGACCAAATTTTCGCTAACTGTGCAAAATATGATAAATGATTTAGCATAACAATTTTTAAATCAAAATTTTCACTGAACAGTGCAGACTATCTAACTAATGTGACGATATACAAAAAAAAACAAGTACTCAATCACTCATGTGTTGTATTTCAACGCTATTACCGTAATGCCGCAGTACTCCAGCAGGATGCGCTACAACTCAATTTACCGTCATGTTTTGTTTTGGGGTTTTTTTAATGCAAAAATTGTTGACCTTTTGCACAGATCGCAGTATATATTGTGTATTACACAATAACTGAGTAAAGATACCACAAAATCTAATATAATATTAGCTCTCGTTTCTCATCCAGACATATCAGTCCTATAAAAGGCACATTAGGAAATAAAGAAATATCTATTAAAGTTTTACTTAAATATTGACGCGAGTGAACAAACTATCGCGCATTTTAAGTTGCAATGACAATCCACAGGTGGTTTTTAAAACCCAATACAGTAATACGTAATGAGGACGTTGCTATCTATTTGATTGACATATAAACGGCCCAATGACAGCACAGTACTTTTTTTCCAGCCAATTGGAAACCTTGTCGTAATTTGTCTCATTGTGCGATTACTTCGAGGGCGTTAGGTTTGTGCACCAGCACTGCCCGGTGCCACAATTTATTCATACAGATAGAAATTACACAAAACAACTAGGAATATATATATATATATATATATATATATATATATATATATATATATATATATATATATATATATATATATATATATATATATATATATATATATATATATATACATATATAAAATATATGTATATACATATCCATCCATCCATTTACTACCGCTTGTCGCGGCTGCATTCGGGCGCCAACTCATTGTGTGTGTGTGTGTGTGTGTGTGTGTGTGTGTGTGTGTGTGTGTGTCTATATATATATGTATATATATATATATATATATATATATATATATATATATATAATTTTTCGCCACCTCATTGTGTGTATAGTGTGAATGTTGTCTGTCTATCTGTGTTGGCCCTGCGACGAGGTGGCGACTTGTCCAAGGTGTACTCCGCCTTCCGCCCGATTGTAGCTGAGATAGGCGCCAGCGCTGCCCGCAACCCCAAAAAAAGGGAATAAGTGGTAGGAAATGGATGGATGGATATACATATATATATATATATACACACACACACATATATATATATAAATAGTATATATATAGTATGTTGTTGTCTTGTTCCCCTCATTTCCCTTCAAGTTCCTCAATATTCAAACATTTAATAAACTCCAATAGAAATAAGGCAACAACAGAAGTTTGCCACAGTCTTTTGTAAAGTGATTTAAAACTTAACATATGCCAACGTACATAATTAACCCAATCTTCAAACAGTAAAACTTATTAAAAGTTCATGAACAGGCAAAATATAAAATCCTTTGTAAATAAAAACATGTACAAAGCACATGCAACAATTCTACCAAACAACACCCAAAACAGATTTGTTAAAAAAAGAGGAAACAATTATAATCTGAAAGGAACTGAGATCTTTAGTAGATCTAGATTTACAACAGTGATAATGGAAATAAGTATTTCAATCAGAGGTGTTAGTTAATGGAACAAACTTCACAGTGGAATAAAACAATGTAAATCTCCTTCTGTGTAAAAAATAAAAAAAATAAAAAAATCATAATTATGAAAAGTTACAACTAAGTATATATTTTTTTCTTCATTATTGGTTTTACTGATGTAAAATGAAAACATGGCTTCAATTGTTGTATTGGTGGAAATAGGGGACAGATATTTAACATTTGTAACTTCTTTATGCTCCTTTTCATTTATATTTTGCTTTACTGAAATAAACTGCAACAAAAAATCAGTGCAATTAACAGCAATAATAGTGCAATACTTTTTAAAGGTGCAATATACACATAACATATTTCATATTATCCACAGTATTACCGTTCTTCTACATTTCTTACATTTATTTGCACAACTTGGTCACAACTGCAGCAGCACGGTGGACCAGGGGTTAGTGAATGTGCCTCACAATACAAAGGTCCTGAGTAGTCCTGAGTTCAATCCGGGGTCAGGATCTTTGTATGTGGAGTTTGCATGTTCTCCCCGTGACTGCGTGGGTTCCCTTTGGGTACTCCGGCTTCCTCTCACATGCACCTGGGGATAGGTTGATTGGCAACACTAAATGCTCCCTAGTGTGTGAATGTTGTCTGTCTGTGTTGGTCCTGTGATGAGGTGGTGACTTGTCCAGGGTGTAACCCGCCTTCCGCCCAAATGCATCTGAGATAGGCTCCAGCACTCCCCCGCGACCCTAAAACTTTGTCTTGTTATATTCTTATTTTACTGTTATATTTTTATTCCCATTGTTGCTTTTTAGTTTTTATTCTTATTGTAATATTTCTCTATTTTGTTTCCATTTAAACCCCCATTATTTACTTTTATTTTTATTTAAATTGATCTCAACTCTGTACACTGCTGCTGGAATTTTAATTTTCCTGAAGGAATCAATAAAGTACTATCTATCTATCTATCTATCTATCTATCTATCTATCTATCTATCTATCTATCTATCTATCTATCTATCTATCTATCTATCTATCTAAAAGGGACAAGCGGTAGAAAACGGATGGATGGATGGGTCACTACTGTACGGTTTATCTTGGTAAATTTGTATTCTTCTTGTTATTTTTAATTTTCATTCTTGTTGTTATATCCATCCATCCATTTCCTACCACTTATTCCCTTTGGGGTGGCGGGGGGCGCTGGTGCCTATCTCAGCTACAATCGGGCGGAAGGCGGAGCACACCATGGACAAGTCGCCACCTCATCGCAGTCTTGTTATTATATTTTCTATTTTATTTCCATTTATACCTCCATTATTTACTTTTTTTTAAATTTTAACTCAATTCTGTGCACTGCTGCTGGAATTGTAATTTTCCTGAGGTAACTGTCCAGAACATGGGTGTCAAACTCTGGCCCCGTGTAATTTAATTTGGCCCTTGAGGCAATATGAAATTAACATTAGAGCTGGCCCGCCGGTATTATACAGCGGCGGTGCGGCTGTAACACCACATTCACCGCTAATACTCATACTTGCCAACCCTCCCGATTTTCTGGGACTCCCAAATTTCAGTGCCCCTCCCGAAAATCTCCCAGGGCAACCATTCTTCCGAATGGGGGCGTGCCTTAACGGCACTGCCTTTAGCGTCCTCTACAACCTGTCGTCACGTCCGCTTTTCCTACATAGAAATAGCGTGCCAACCCAGTCACATAATATATGTGGCTTTTACACACACACGCACACAAGTGAATGCAATGCATACTTGTTCAACAGCCATACAGGTCACACTGAGGGTGGTCATATAAACAACTTTAACACTGTTACAAATATGCACCACACTTTGAACCCACACCAAACAAAAATAACAAACACATTTCGGGAAAACATCCAGACCGTAACACAACAGAACCCCTTGCAGCACTAGCTCTTACGGGACACTACAATATAACCCCCCCGCCCTCCCCAAGCAATAATTAACATTTTACTCATGCACTTTTTCTTGCTACTTCAAGGCTTGAATGTTTGATCCATTCATTATTGTTATTTTATCTGCAAATGTATTATTAGCCTGTGAAAAAAGTTTATTTTGATATTTGCCTCAGAGGGCTGCAAATAGAAAAGAGGCATTCAAATTTTATTAAAATTTTATTTGATAAGATTGTCAGAGACATTTCAAGTGTCGAATAAAAATGAGCTGCATTATAGGACATCAAATAGTGTTCGTCCTTCGCTTCGTGGTAGGTCACTGCGGACATTATCTCCTTTCGTAGAAGCATTTAAGTCTCACCTTAAAACTCATTTGTATACTCTAGCCTTTAAATAGACTCCCTTTTTAGACCAGTTGATCTGCCGTTTCTTTTCTTTTTCTCCTATGTCCCACTCTCCCTTGTGGAGAGGGTCCGGTGGCATGTACTGCTTGCCTGTGTATCAGCTGGGGACATCTCTGCGCTGCTAATCCGCCTCCGCTTGGGATGGTTTCCTGCTGGCTCCGCTGTGAACGGGACTCTCGCGACTGTGTTGGATCCATTATGGATTGAACTTTCACAGTATCATGTTAGACCCGCTCGACATCCATTGCTTTCCTCCTCTCCAAGGTTCTCATAGTCATCATTGTCACCGACGTCCCACTGGGTGTGAGTAGTGGTTTGTGTTGTGGTTTGTGCAGCCCTTTGAGACACTAGTGATTTAGGGCTATACAAGTAAACATTGATTGATTGATTGATATGCCATTGATATTTTTATATTATTATTATTATTTAAAACGCGATTTTACATGTCACTATAAAGTTATATAAGCCTTGCTTGTTCAAGATTTAATGAAAAACTTGTTTCTCTCCCTATTAAAAGGTTCATTTGTTCAACCTTGGCCCGTTGATTTGTTCAGTTTTAAATTTTGGCCCAATCTGTATTTGAGTTTGACACCCCTGTTCCAGAAGGAATCAATAAAGTACTATCTATCTATCTATCTATCTATCTATCTATCTATCTATCTATCTATCTATCTATCTATCTATCTATCTATCTATCTATCTATCTATCTATCTATCTATCTATCTATCTATCTATCTATCTATCCATCCTAATGTTATGTTAAATTATTTATTTTCATTGTATTAATTTGTTAGATTTTTTTTAATGAATGAAATAAATAAATTAACTTAAGTGAACGATGCACTTATATTGTCCATATTTATGAATATAGGTGTTCATATTTCCTGTGACAATGTACCATTGCTTGGTGGGGCAGTGGGCTGAGAGTGAGGGACACAAACAGACTGGACAAGTTGGTAGAGAAGGCCAGTTATGTGGTGGGAGTGGAGCTGGACTCTCTGGCGGTGGTGTCAGAGAGGAGAAGTCTAGCAAAACTCCTAGCCATTGTGGACATCACCTCCCACCCACTACACTCGGACCTTGTGAAGAGAATGAGCATGTTCAGTGGAAGGCTCAGACTTCCTAAATATAACACGGAACCACACAGGAGGTCCTTCATACCGACAGCCATCAGACTGTTTAATACATATGTTCCTTGACTGCACTTAAATGTAGAATATACCGTATTTCCTTGAATTGCCGACGGGCATATAGTATGCGCCTGCCTTAAATTAGCGCCTGGTCAACCTTGTCACGTCACGAGAGACACTTCCCCTGTCATAATTTTTAAAATGGAGGAGGCTGATTTCAATACCGGTAATTTAAAATCGCATAAAGGGAAGAAGATTAAAAGCTATTCAGTAGGAATTAAGCTCCAAGCTTACATCACACTCAAATTTTTTACTGCATACCTTTGGTAAGTGCCGGCGTGAGAAGAGGTTTTAAAATAATTAGCGCATGCTTACTTTTACCGCATGCCTTTGGTAAGCGCAGGAGTGAGAAGAGGTGTTAAATGACTTAGCGCCCCGGCGGCAATTAATGGAAATACGGTATGTAGAATATATTAATACTATTCATAAATCATATATGGCTTCACGGTGGAAGAGGGGTTAGTGTGTCTGCCTCACAATACGAAGGTCCTGCAATCCTGGGTTCAATTCCAGGCTCGGGATCTTTCTGTGTGGAGTTTGCATGTTCTCCCCGTGACTGCGTGGGTTCCTTCCGGGTACTCCGGCTTCCTCCCACCTTCAAAGACATGCACCTGGGGATAGGCCCCTCCCACCTCCAAAGACATGCACCTGGGGATAGGCCCCTCCCACCTCCAGGGACATGCACCTGGGGATAGGCCCCTCCCACCTCCAAAGACATGCACCTGGGGATAGGCCCCTCCCACCTCCAAAGACATGCACCTGGGGATAGGCCCCTCCCACCTCCAAAGACATGCACCTGGGGATAGGTTCATTGGCAACACAAAATGGTCCCTAGTGCGTGAATGTTGTCTGTCTGTCTGTGTTGGCCCTGCGATGAGGTGGTGACTTGTCCAGGGTGTACCCGCCTTCTGCCCGTTTGTAGCTGAGATAGGTGCCAGCGCCCCCCGCGACCCCAAAAGGGAATACGTGGTATAAAATGGATGGATATATTATATATTCTAGTATTTATCATTATTATTGTTTATTGTGAGTGAACTGTGGTGCTGAATTTCCCCCAGGGATCAATAAAGTACTTTCTATTCTCTATTCTAATGTCAACAAAAAGTAAAGACGATTTGAAGGCTGTGTTAAAAAACAAGCGCACTCCGTGCCTGTGCTCCATTATCTTTGATTGGTCCTTCTTTCGTAACGCTTCTATGTGTGCGCTGGTGCTGCAACCCCGCACTGGGACGGCCATGTTGGCTCTAACCATTGCATCACCAGAATCGGACCCGGATTATGTCTCAGATCCAAAATGGAGACAGTTTCCTAATGCGCGGGTGTCGTCCTCGACCAATCACAACGCGACTTCCACCCCCCCCCCCCTCCCCTCCCGGAGCGTTTCCGTCTTGCGCCTCGTCGTCACACCGAAGAAGTCGAAGGCCACTCGGGGGGAAAAAAAACAACACATTCGTACCGTTCAGCGGAGGACTCTTAAACCAAACATTCTGCGAGATTTCCACGGCTTTTCCCGCGCCAACGGACGTTTGAAAGGTGTCGCTCCGAGGTGAAGAATGAAGTAGCCGCGTTGCAACCGATAAAAGGTGTTTTTTTTCCCTTTCTTAACCAAGCTAGCGTTAGCCGCGGTTGTTAGTGGGGGAAGCTGCTATGGTCCTGGCCGGGCTAGGCGGATGTTTCCGGGACAACTTGAGCTAAAACCAACGCCACAAATGGGAACATCCAGCATCGGCTGAAAACACCGTGGCGTTGAATAAAGCCTCCGTTCAGACTTTAAGGACATTTCGACGCGGGTAAGTACACCCCCCCCCCTCCTCACCATAACAAACATGCAATTGCTGCCCCATGAATGTGCTCCTTTCTACAAACTTCTCATGTTTTGCATTGAAATGTGCTTAAATTCATGTACTTGTAACCTCTTTCATAAACGAGGCTATCATGTGTGCATGCTTGCTTTGTGCTTACGTGTTTGTGTTGCATTCTTACGAGATAAGCCCTAATGGAGACTGACGTTATTACCACATGCACCCGTCAATATTCTTTTATGGTAACATGCATGACATACAAATGGAGCATGATGTGTACTTTTTGTCCCAATGATGTGTGCTTGATGTTTTAACGTGACTTTATGGACACATTTTCGATGGGAACCTCGTATCTAAACTTACATTTGTATTTGTTAGTGGTGTGGGAAAAAAATTGATTCGAATACGAATCGCAATTCTCACGTTGTGCGATTCAGAATTGATTCTCATTTAAAAAAAACACTTTTTTTGTAATTTTTTTTTTTAATCACTCCAACAAACCAATACACAGCAATATAACAATGCAATCCAATTCCAAAACCAAACCTGACCCAGCAACAGTCAGAACGGCAATAAACAGAGCGATTGAGAGGAAACACCAACACGACACAGACCAAACCAAAAGTAGTGAAACAAAAATGAATACCGTATTTCCTTGAATTGCCACCGAGGCGCTAATTAATTTAAAACCTCTTCTCACTCCTGCGCTTACCAAAGGCAAGCAGTAAAAGTAAGCATGCGCTAATTATTTTAAAACCTCTTCTCACTCCGGCACTTACCAAAGGCATGCAGTAAAAAATTGAGTGTGATATAACGTTACCATCATGAAACGCACATTTAATAAAAAACATTATGATCTTACCTTTACTTGTAAATTAAATCCATGCCAGCTCCTTCTGATCAAAAGCATCGATAACTTGTTTATAGAAGTCTTCCTTATCTTTCTTCAGTTTTAAAAGTCTCTCTGTCTCGATGGAGATCTTCCTTTATTACCTCCTGCTTCGATTGAAAGTCCAGTTTAGAAAACTGCTATCAGACCGCTGCTATCAGTTAGCTCGGCTCCTCAAGTGCAGGCGGCGACAGAATTATCCTCGGACAACCCCCCTCCCGTTCTGCTCTCCATGGGTGATCTCTTTATCCCACCGCTGCCAACATGAAGTGTTATTGTATAAATAACACACTGGGTATTTAGGACTGAAACATGCTTTATTTCAGCCCGGATGTTTACGTAGCCAGCATAGGTGTTACATCCTAAAAGGTCCGCCGCGTCATACCGTCCCAGCACAATTCACGTCACTCATTTCACTTCTTCTGCATCCGAGTAGTCGTAAGAAGGATCACTATCGCCCTCTACCACCAGGAGACAGGAGTCATTTAGGGACTCCTATTTGACACACACTGCTACTATGGTATTGTGACGGTCTCAAGCCGTCATCTTGGGGGTTCCCAGGACTGCCAAGGAAGGACATGGCTTGAGCAGTTTGACTTTGTTTATTTTTCAACAAAACCTCAGTCCAGGTCGCTTCTCCGCTCGCTCGCCGCCATCTTGGGCCGGGCTCCAGTGTGCCCTGCCTATCTGTCGTACCGTCGGCTCCACAGGTATATTAATAAAACATAGCTGCTTACTGTTCTTTTTAGCCAGATTTAAAGTCCAATACCTTGGACCTTAAATCCTACTGAATAGCTCTTAATCTTCTTCCCTTGATGCGATTTCAAATGACCGGTATTGAAATCAGCCTCCTCCATTTTGAAAATGATGACAGGGGAAGTGTCACGAGTTTGACCAGGCGGTAATACCAAGCATGCGCTAATCATTTTGGGAAGTGAGTTTGACCCGGCAGTGATTCAAGGCAGGCACATACTATATGTCCGGCGGCAATTCAAGGAAATATGGTACTCAAAAAATATAAAGTAATTAAAATCATTGCTGTCCTGCTTTATTGATCTTTTAGGGCTTTAATTACTAAGTACTGCATATTTCAGATCTCCTATAAAAAAAAGTAGTTTTTGACAGAAAAGCCATAAAACCTTTGTATTACTTTTCATCAACTTAAAGTTGATATAGAGATTTATTATAAGCGTTAAATAAAAAAAATTAATAATTTGACTTATTTTTAACATTTTAATGACTGAGACCCTTTATGGTCCCCGGGACCCTTAAAGGTAAAATAAGAAGAATAAAAAATCCATACATTTTGTTCTGGTCTGTAAATGACAAAATATCAAAATGACCCCCGCACTCTTTCATTTTTCCATGTGCGGCCCTCAGTGGAAAAAGTTTGGACACCCCTGAGCTAAGGCTAGTATTTGAATCTTGTTTTTAATATTTTTGTGCAGCACTTTTGAATTAATTTTGTTGTTTATATGTGCTATATAAATAAAGTGGATTGGATTGGAATTACCCACCCACGGTATGTGTCAGTTCTCCTAGTATAGGCACAGATTGGTGTGAATTGGTGTTGTTTTTGTATGTTAAAGAGAAGCATAACATGGAGGGATGATGGCCGAGCAGCATTTGGTGCAGTAGCAATGGCGAGGAAAAAGCACCGCAGTGCTGCTGGTGGTGTTTTCCACCAAGATGGCCTTGTTGAGGTTTAATGTTGATAACACTGCAGATATAGAGCTTGGGTCCCCCAGTTTTCTTCTGCCGGTTTCATCAGCTTCTGCAAAATCTGACAGTTTTTGGGTGGGTTCTTGAATACCTTCGTGGTCAAAAGTTTACATGCACTTGTAAAGAACATAATGTCTTAAGTTTCCAATAATTACATTTTTGTGATAGAGTGATAGACGCACATACTTGTTGGTCACAAAAAAACATTCATGAAGTTTGGTTCTTTTATGAATTTATTATGGGTCTACTGAAAATGTGAGCAAATCTACTGGGTCAAAAGTATACATGCAGCAATGTTGATATTTGCTTACATGTCCCTTGGCAAGTTTCTCTGCATTAAAGGGGAACATTATCACAAATTCTGAAGGGTTAAAACCAATAAAAATCAGTTCCCAGTGGCTTATTTTATTTTTCGAAGTTTATCTCAAAATTTTGCCCATCACGCAATATCCCGAAAAACGGCTTTAAAGTGCCTGATTTTAACCATCTATATATCCACCTGTCTATTGTCTTGTGACAACACTGCGTGAAGCCACCAGAAGCAAACATGGCGAATAGCACAGAAAGGTATAGCACAGTAGCTCGGACTCAGACTTGGATTTCATCGGCGGAAGCGATTCAACAGATTACACATGTATTGAAACGGATGGTTGGAGTGTGGAGGCAGATAGCGAAAACAAAATTGAAGAAGAAACTGAAGCTAGTGAGCCATATCACGACTGACAGCGGCACGGGAGGAAGCGAGGACGAACCAACAATTGGTATGTGTTTGTTTGGCATTAAATGTGGGTGGAGGGAAAGGCTGGATGCAAATATAGCTACAAATGAGGCATAATGATGCAATATGTACATACAGCTAGCCTAAATAGCATATTAGCATCGATTAGCTTGCAGTCATGCCGTGACCAAATATGTCTGATTAGCACACTCCACTTAAGTCAATAACATCAACAAAACTCACCTTTGTGATTTCGTTGACTTTATCGTTGGAAATGCATCTTCTTTGAGTGTCGCAGGATATCCACACATTATTGCCATCTCTGTCGTAGCATAGCTGTCGTCGGTAAAGTGTGCGGAACAAACGAGGGACTTTCGTATCTTTTGACCACTGGTGCAACTTGAATCCGTCTCTGTTAGTGTTGTTACACCCTCCGACAACACACCGACGAGGCATGATGTCTCCAAGGTACGGGAAAACAGTCGAAAAAACGGAAAATAACAGAGCGATTTGACTTAGTGCGTGTAAAGATTGAGAAAATGGCGGGTTGCTTCATGTTGTGACGTCACGGGTGAAAGGTCATCGCTCGACAGGCTGTCAATTAAAAGGCTTTTAAATCACCAAAATTACCCTTTTAGAGATCCGAAATCGGTTAAAAAAACATAGTCTTTTTTCTGCAACATTAAGGTATATATTGACGCTTACCTAGGTCTGGTGATAATGTTCCCCTTTAAGGCGTTTTTGGTAGCCTTCTAGAAGCTTCTGGCTGAATTTTTGACCACTCTTCTTGACAAATTGTTTCAGTTCAGCTAAATGTGTTGGTTTTCTGACATGCACTTGTTTCTTCAGCATTGCCCACACGTTTAAGTCAGGACTTTAAGAAGGCCATTCTAAAACCTTAATTCTAGCCTGATTTAGACATCCCTTTACCACTTTTGACGTGTGTTTGGGGTCATTGTCCTGTTGGAACACCCAACTGCGCCCAAAACCCAACCTCCGGGCTGATGATTTTAGGTTGTCCTGAAGAATTAGGAGATAATCCTCCTTTTTCATTGTCCCATTTACTCTATGTAAGGCACCAGTTCCATTGGCAGCAAAACAGGGCCAGACTATAATACTACCACCACCACGCTTGACGGTTGACATGGTGTCCCTGGGATTAAAGGCCTCACCTTTTCTCCTCCAAACATTGCTGGGTATTGTGGCCAAACAGCTCAATTTTTGTTTCGTCTGACATCACATGGACAGAAATAAGACCTTCTGGAGGAAAGTTCTGTGGTCAGATTCTAGCATGTTTGTCTGCTTTCTTTGTGCTTACGTGTTTATGTTGCATTCTTTCGAGATAAGCCCTAATGGGGACTTGCGTTATTACCACATGCATTAAACCCTCGTCAATATTCTTTTATGGTAACATGCATGACATTCAAATGGAGCAAACTGTGTACATTTTGTCCCATTGATGTGTGCTTGATGATTTAACGTGACTTTATAGTCACATTTTTGATGGCAACCTCGTATCTACCCGCCCACGGTATGTGTCAGTTCTCCTAGTATGATTTTGTGCAGGCACAGATTGGTGTGAATTGGTGTTTTTTTTGTACGTTAAAGAGAAGCATAACATGGAGGGATAATGGCTGAGCAGCATTTGGTGCAGTAGCAATGGCGAGGAAAAAGCACCGCAGTGCTGCTGGTGGTGTTTTCCACCAAGATGGCCTTGTTGAGGTTTAATGTTGATAACACTGCAGATATAGAGCTTGGGTCCCCCAGCTTTTCAGTTTCATCAGCTTCTGCAATATTTGACAGTTTTTAGGTATGTTCTTCAGTAGCCTTAGCATATATTTACACACCTGTTCTATTTGGGATTCAAGCTTATTTCTAAATGGCGTTTTAATGGTAGTTTCAGAAATTATATTATTTCCAGTAGGTGTGTAATTATTAATCGATATATCAATATTTGTATATTTTCTCTAGGGATTTAACGTTATTGGGCTAGGACAGACCTGGGCATATTAAGGCCCGTTAAACTTCTTAATCTGGCCCGCCGGGCATTCCCAAATAATTATTTTAGATCTTTAAGATGGAAACCGTAGCTGCCATTATTATGATGTGCAGTGATGTTTTCAGATTACCATAAGTCTTGAACTATACTAAGTATTTCAATGGTTGGAATCTGCACTTTTACATGAAATACTAGTTGGTGTGGTAATCTAAGTAAGTCACAGCCGCTCAGAAGAGGCACCAAAGAGTGTGGGTGGGGAGCGTTTCCACAGAATGTTTCCAGAGCGGCCAGCCTGAATTGCAGGGGTCGGGGACAGACGCGGAAGGACATTTTTACAACAAAGTTTTAAAGCTTAGTGTTATATCAGATATATCAGATTGTAGGTGGGTTTATCTTTTACAGTTTGTGTCCATTTTTCGCTGTGTTTCTTGCATTTTTCTTGCGTTTCGCTTGATTATAAAATATGGAGAGGGGGTGTGACGTTCATATGTTGTCAATATTCAGTGTTTTATCTTTGATAGTTAATATTGTAAATCAATCAATCAGTCAATCAATGTTTATTTATATAGCCCCAAATCACAAATGTCTCAAAGTACTGCACAAATCATTACGACTACAACATCCTCGGAAGAACCCACAATTCCCACATTCTTTATTTTCATGTACATCCTGGCTGTCTCATTTAGTACAAAATTTAAAATTCCATTGGTCTTTTTAAGGCGGTCTGTCATAACGTTTTTAGCATTCAATCAGACATTATTGTGAGGTTCTGTATTAGTGTTCCTTAAAATGGCTATACCGGCCCCCTGACACATTTTTTTTCTCTAAATTTGGTCCCCCGAGTCAAAATAATTGCCCAGGCCTGGGCCAGGAAGTGTGGCCTGAAAACGCATTGCATTGCGGGTCTTGCTGGAACTCCTATTTCCACGGTCAAATACAAGACTCTGTCCAAAAGTTGGGTTGTTTTCTTTAAAAAGTTCAAAACATAGCGCGTACCTACAACATAATTAACTGCCAAAATATTTGCCGTGATTGATTCAGGAAAAAAAACTATTTGATGAGATTTGTCTCATTTACAGTGTAAAAGCAAAGCCAAGGAAGTTGGGTTGTGGGCTAGTAAAGAGACGTTGAATAGCCTGGATAGCAGCCATGAGACGATCAACCATAGCTTTTTAACGCCATCACCTGGTACATGTTGGTGTGTTCGCAGCATTTGTCATACTGGTAAGTTTGAATCAAAGCCTGTTTTATTCTGATGCACATGTAGCATCTAGTAGGTTGTTAGCGTTTGCTAAGCTAGCTGCTGGTTACGAACAACATACAATATTTGGGGGGGAAAGTGTTGTGTCTGACTCGGTCCCCCCAACCCCCACCCCAGGTTCGTTAGATGACACACAAGCTGGTTATAAATGAATTGCGGACAGAGTAGTTTATTTTGATATTTTATTACCAAAGCTTTGGGAGACCAAATCTATGCACGGCACATTCAAATCGCATCGCCCTAGTTGAGCTGACCATACTACGGAAGCGCTGTATTTCTTCAATATCTCCCCCGCCCCAACCTACCGGAACGAATACCCTTATTTGTTCTTCTTAGCCCGGGACATTTGAGATAAGAAGGGTCGTCGATCAATACCTGAGAAGACTTTGACTATTTCCCACATTAATGCAGTGTGTATTTTATAATGGAAATATATGTATGTACATTTCTCCAGTAGACCACAATCTTTAGTCACTGCTGGGTGACATTCGTTGTTCCTGGGTAACTTTAAAGAGGCGGTATTAGTACCTGTTGTATACACGTCAGATGACTGCTACTGCCAGGGTTCAAAAACGCGACATTCATTGCATGCGGTGTGTCTAAATGTTTTAGCATATTGCTTGTATGTCCTTCCCTTGATTCAATAACTACCTTGGAATTATTACAAGTAGCGCTGTTGCGATCTTTTCTTGTAAAGTGTCTGCAAACTTCGGAGAGCTTCTTCCGCCCAGTGCCGCCTTGTTGCTCTCTGACAATGTCCAACATCACTACGTACTTTGCATAATTGCGTCGTCCTCACTCGGAAGAACCGTTAACGGCATCGGTCGACAAAATGGTAAGCGTTTCCAAGGAATTGATACACTGGGTTCTGAAGAAGAACCGGTTTTCGATTCCCATCCCTAGTTTTAGTCATATCTATTTAACCGCAATCTTCGGAAGTCTTTTGGTGTGTTTATGAGAATAGCTTTAATATTGAGGCAACTTGTTTTTTCACTCCATCCATTTTCCGCTTGTCTGAGGCCGGGTCGCGGGGGCAGCAGCCTAAGCAGGGAAGCCCAGACTTAACTCTCCCCAGCCACTTCGTCCAGCTCTTCCCAGGGGATCCCGAGGCGTTCCCAGGCCAGTCGGGAGACATAGTCTTCCTAATGTGTCTTTGGTCTTCCTTGTGACCTCTTACCGGTAGAACGTGCCCTACACACCTCCCTGGGGAGGCGTTCGGGTGGCATCCTGACCAGATGCCCGAACCACCTCATCTGGCTCCTCTCCATGTGGAGGAGCAGCGGCTTTACTTTGAGTTCCTCCCGGATGGCAGAGCTTCTCACCCTATCTTTAAGAGAGAGCCCTGCCACCCGGCGTAGGAAACTCATTTTGGCCGCTTGTACCCGTGATCTTGTCTTTTTGGTCCTAACCCAAAGCTCATGATCATAGGTGAGGATGGGAACGTAAATCGACTGGTAAATTGAGAGCTTTGCCTTCCGGCTCAGCTCTTTCTTTACCGCAACGGATCGATACAGCGTCCGCATTACTGAATATGCCGCACCGATCCGCCTGTCGATCTCACCATCCACTCTTCCCTCACTCGTGAACAAGACTCCGAGGTACTTGAACTCCTCCGCTTGGGGCAGGGTCTCCTCCCCAACCCGGAGATGGCACTCCACCCTTTTCTGGGTGAGAATCATGGACTCTGACTTGGAGGTGCTGATTCTCATCCCAGTCGCTTCACACTCGACTGCGAACGCGGATGTTTTTTCACTGTATTGGTACTTTAAAACTGACTTTGTTGACAGTCGAGATACGGGACAGGTTCAGCAGCTTGCTCAAATCTCGTCTATTGAACGTGCTCGTGTAGATCAATTCCAACAATTTGACCTATTTTTCAGGTCCAGTTTGTTTCGGTGCAGTCCCTTGATTTTTTTTTTTTACTTTGGATTTCAACTCACTTAATCATATCTTATTCTTCTAAATAAACTAACATTTCCCCTGAATCGTATCAGCAACCTCAAATTACAATTTGAATCGTTGTTAAAAACTAATCGCTACACCTCTAATAATATTTACACACCTGTTAGACTTGGGATTCAAGCATTTTTGTAAATGACATTTTTCAATGTAGTTTCATAAATGCTGTTACTTCCAGCTTATAGCATTTGTACTTTCCATGCTACATGTTGGCACACGGATCTGAGTCTACAGGAAGTCTTTAAGTCGGCTTGTAATGCAGTGTAACCCTCTTGATTATCTAATGTTGGCAGTCACATTTGATGATTGACTAATTGGCTAGTATGAGGCAAGTGTGACGACAATGTTTGCGAAAAGCTTACGCTGACAGTTGTCATGTCAACTTCTTAAATTAGAGCAAGTAATTAACGTAGTGAAGGAACATGCATCGGAATTGTAACAGTGGTGTCAGTTTACAGTACTAGGGCTCAATCTTCTGACTCGTATTAAAACTTTTGATGTGAAATTTTTAGAAGTTTTGGCTGCCTTATTACATTTTAGTATTTTTTGTCTACTGTTTTTCGTTGTGATTTAGGCCCATTTTTTTGTGTCCGGTTCATTTTATTTTTATTGCTTGTTTATATACATATATATATATATATATATATATATATATATATATATATATATATATATATATATGTACACATTTTTGGAATTCCAATACCAATGAGAAATAAAAGTTTATTTGAAAGGGTGTAACTTCATTATCAATATTATACATTGTCATTACATTAGTCCTTAATGTAGTCTCAAAACAATGTTGACAATAATATCCTTTGTCAGGACTAACCTATTATCCAGCAACATTTGTTATGGGCCTCGGCCTATTTCTGCACGTGTGTTGTACAATTATTTGCCGAACGATAAGGATGGTGTTTTCTGGTAAGTTAAATCCCAACCCGACATTGACACTCCTTAGCTTGTTAGCTTCCTCTGTCGCTCGTGAATAATGGCACATTTGGGAGAGACACCGTGTTATTGGAGCTGATCGTTGTGTGATGCCACACATTTTTTACAATGTAAAGCAGGATAATCTATCTGTCTGAAGCGCAGGTGACTGTTGGTGGTGTGCTGTTGTAATCAGGTAGCTTTCCGACCTAACCATTAGGATTAACAAATGACTAAATTCCTCCATTTTGCTTGTTAGAGCTGTTTACATACTTGCCATTTTTCTACCCACTAGAGTGCTGCAAGAGTTGAAAGTAATGTCTCGTGATTTGTGGTGATGATTTTTTTGTTGTCATTTCCAAAGAACTTAAAGGCCTACTGAAATGAGATTTTCTTATTTAAACTGGGATAGCAGGTCCATTCTATGTGTCATACTTGATCATTTTGCGATATTGCCATATTTTTGCTGAAAGGATTTAGTAGAGAACATCCACGATAAAGTTTGCAACTGTCGATGTAAGAGAAAAGCCCTGCCTCTACCGGAAGTCGCAGACGATGACGTCGCAAGTGTGGGGGCTCCTCACATATTCACATTGATTTTAATGGGAGCCTCCAACAAAAAGTGCTATTCGGACCGAGAAAACGACAATTTCCCCATTAATTTGAGCCAGGATGAAAGATTTGTGTTTGAAGATATTGATAGCGACAGAGTAGACAGAAAAAAAACGAGTTAAAAAAAACGCAAATGCATTGGGACAGATTCAGATGTTTTTAAACACATTTACTAGGATAATTCTGGGAAATCCCTTATCTTTCTATTGTGTTGCTAGTGTTTTAGTGAGTTAAATAGTCGGAAGGGTGTGTCCACGGGTGTGTTGACGCGCAGTGTCTCAGGGAAGTCGACGGCAGCTATGGACGACACAAGCTCAGCTTTTCTCCGGTAAGAAGCGACTTTTTAACCACAATTTTCTCACCGAAACCTGCTGGTTGACATGTGGTTTGGATTCATGTCTGCTTGACCGTGCTCTGATCCATAGTAAATTTTCGCCTCTGGAAATTTTAAACAAGGAATCCCCGTGTGTTGTGTGGCTAAAGCTTCCCAACTCCATCTTTCTACTGTGACTTCTCCAATATTAATTGAACAAATTGCAAAAGATTCAGTAACACAGATCTCAAAAATACTGTGTAATTATGCCGTTAAAGCAGACGACATTTAGCTGTGTGTGTGCGTAGCGCTCATACTTCCTAAAAACGCATGACGTTTTACGTACACGTCATCATTACACAACGTTTTCAAGACAAAACTCCCGGGAAATTAAAAATTGTAATTTAGTAAACTAAAAAGGCCGTATTGGCATGTGTTGCAATGTTAATATTTCATCATTGATATATAAACTATCAGACTGCGTGGTGGCTAGTAGTGGGTGTCAGTAGGCCTTTAAACCGGATTTCCAAACTCATTACCAAATTCAGATGAAAAGAAGTGAAATGTAAGCATGTAAGCAGGCACAGCTCGAGCCATTGCTAAGTAAAACAAGTGTTTTTTTCTGTTTGGGGATTTTGGAGAACATGTGTCTTAATATTTTGAGTAAAATAACAGACGTCTTCATCTGTGATCACGTCTCAGAGCATCGATAGTGGAAGACATGTCTGCGGTTGTGTGTGCTGTTGAACTTTAAAAGTTGTTTTCTGGACGTAAACAAACATACGTGAGTCAGTATGACCGGTCAACAACAGCAACTGAAAGAGAAAAATGGCTGTGGCCAGTGGTAGCAACACAGTGGGTGAAAACATTGAAAGTATGGGAACCATTTTTCCCTAAGCCCTTCAATTTCCAAAGCGGACCTTGCTATTCATGGGAGTAACTGTTATGCGGGAGCATTTAAAGAAGTCATGTCAACATCTTAAGGATACAGTCTTTGACTCCCCTCAGTAAGATAGTTGGCTTGTTACTTAGTTAGCTAATAACAAAAGACACAAAGTTGTGGGAAAAATAGTTTTAACTATCTTTTCAGCTTGTCCTCGAGCTAAACCTTGACAGTTCTCTTATATGCTCTTTTTTTGAAGAACCAAGATAGCTTTGGTATATTATTGCTGCTATATGACTTTCCTTTGTTAACTTTGTTTTTATCAGCACTTTGACTGTCTTTTTACAATACTTGGGCCCGATCTCCTCAAAGTAGATTGACAAAATTTTGGCAGTGATTTTTGTAACAGTCAAATGAGCAGTATAAAAACAATTTCCTGAAGTAAGTAAGCATCTATATTCTTAGTTAGCGGTTAGCTCATCCCTAAAATACCTCAAGTTGAATTTTAAAGCCAAAGGCTAAATTGCAGCTGCTAAATACAATTAGTCAACTAATCGTTTAGTCAATGACAAGCCAGGGTTTCCCCTGGCTTGAAATCTACATGTGGCGTGGGGGCGTGGTCAATGAGACATCATATATAGGTTGATGTTTGTATATATATAAATAAATATATGTGAGTGTGTGTGTGTGTGTGTATATATATCATATATATATATATATATATATATATATATATATATATATATATATATATATATATAGTGTTTTAATGCTAAAAATAATTTACATACATTTAACACAAGTCTATGATATTAGTAATTACTTTTAAGATATTTTTGTTATGTTATTTTGCTCTATTTTTATATTTGTTGTTATGGTACAATCTAACACAGGCTGTATACCAGTGGCAGCTACTGGTCTTTCAGGTATAACATTAAGGAAATATATTTTTATCAGCTACTCTTTCAACATGAGTACCGTCTCCAGACAGATAAGATATGATCATACTAGTTTTAACAAAGAAAGCTTCACTTAAAAAACAGGAAGAACGTAATGAAAGTTGAAAAATGCTTTGGCAGTGTTTTATATTTCATGATTGCTTATCATTGTCATTTAACAAAGGATTCCGCCCAGACTGGTCATCCAATCACCGTGGGCGGGACATTGTCAAATATTTATCCAATGATAGTCTAGTTTGGCTGCAGCACTCCGACGCCGTCACATCAATGAAAAAAGTTGCGCCAAATGTCTGCAAAGTATCGGATTTTAATCGAAAATTAAACTTATTCTAACGCATTTAGTCAATGAAATGCAAACACAAAATAACATATTTGACCATCTTTTTTGTTTTTTGGAGTAAGCTGAACTTCCTTTGCAGTTTTTAGCAATCGCCGCATTTTCTACGCATCACGAGTCAACCCTGCTTAAATAGTATAAGCTATATATGCATTCAGACAGTACCAGGGTTTCCCGCAGCCCTTTGTTGTTAAGGCGGCCGCCTTAACAACAAAGGGCCACCGCCTAAACTAAAATAAAAAAAAATTATAAAATATATTTTTTTTAGTCCTGTCCAGCTTCTCAGGCAAATCATATAGTTGATGTAGATGCCCATATCTGCTGTTCAGATTTACTTTACAAAAGAGAAGTGTAGGATACTTCTCTTGTTGCCTTATTTGTATTTGACTTTATTAATTATTATTATTGCTACTGTACCATTTTTTTTCAGCTATAGTTACATTAATCATTATTAATGTAGCAGCCTAGTTTTTAATGTCAGGGTCCCTGCTATCACATGTTGATAAAAATATAACATTCACATAATAAAAATCAACTACAGGCTTCCCAAATACTGTAATAAATAAAGCATGATGTGTTGAGTATATGTCAGTATGTGGCCCCACTTTTAACTCCTTCAAACGCTTAATGCAAACACTTTTTTACAGTAAGTCGTTAATTTGACTTGGTCGTTATTTTGTTATAGTAAGTCAATATTTCCTAAGTCGCACGAAGAAGCCTACAATTTTTGGTTGTATTTTGTCTTAGTAAGTCAATATTTACTAAGTCAAAATAATGACATACTTAGTATCTTAGGTAAGTAGGACTGTTTTGTTTTTACTTTACGGAAAAAATATCGAGATATATGTCGTATATTGTCACTCAGCATACAGAGCGGAAAACACAACCAAAAATTGTAGGCTTCTTCATGCGATGAAGCCGGCCTACTTCACCACAGTCTGTAGTTTATTGCAGTAATAAGATGGAGACATGATGATGGCGACAGGCCAAATTACACTGTTCCTTACCGCCCCGTCCGTCCTCCTGTCCTGGAGAGACACAACCTTAACTAACAAATATTCTGGGGGAAACACTGAGTACAATATTTTAATTTGTTTCCACGTTTAAAAAAAAAGCACATTTTTAAGGGGCCGGTTTCAATTTAGCCGTGACTCCGTGCCACAATTAGATCCATGCAAGGTTTTGGTATCTATAAGAACCAGGTCTTAAATTCTGATTCCTCCGAAACCGTCGAAAAATTCAAACAATGCCAAACGCTATTTATGACTAGTTGATCTTTAGAAAATATTAAGCTTTATAACGCTTGGAATTGAGTTGAGTTATTTGTAGATAAGACCAACAAGAGTTTCTTAGTGCAACACAAAATTAGTGCTTTCAGTCATTTTTGAAATTCTGCTTGAAAATGGAACTTTTTGATATTGTTTTCATCCTCTTGCAACTTAAAAATGAACTAACACTAGTGAGGGTTGTCACTTGAGACTACAACCATAAAAATTGCAAGAATACCGCTTTGCTGGCTTCAACAAAACTTAAGGATGGCAGGGAATTGCTTTTAGAAACATTTAATCAATGCGTGTCAGCATTTTGAATGTTGTGCTCTTGCAACTTCCCTAAGTACACAGTAAGAATCAATGCCTCTTTCTGCTCGGTGGACAAGTCTGTGTATAACAGTTTTTTTTATTTTACCTGGCCATCCTGAATTGTGGCGACCTGTTTTCATCTGTAAAGAAGATTACTTTGCGTAATATGACTTTATACTGATGAACTTAACACCCAATGCATATTTTATTGCTCGTTTAGGGAAGTTAACGATAACTTGTGCTTGATAAATGTAACCAATTTCTTAAAATGCCTGCCAAAGTTGATTGGCCCCAATAAAAAATATTGGATATTTCATTGCATTCCGAGTTGAAATGCAAAAAGGGACAAAAGAGTGTAGAATAAAGGATCTTAACTATTGCAGTCTTTGCATTGATTATTGAGTTTTAAATGTTTCAATGACATCATTATCCAGTGCATCAGGAGGGGATAGCGTCTTTCAGCAAGTATGTCACGTTTGAACGTCTGAATTTCTTGTACTATTTGTGAGATTATAAGGCAGACATGGTGCTGTATTGAAGTCTTAAGCCCTGTTGGGAGCAGTTAAGATTTGTGGTTACGTTGGCTGAAAACGTTGCATCATGTGCGTCTTTTCAAACCAAAAGAGGAATCATATTGTGAATTAGGGCTGCACGATTCTGCAAAAAAACATACCAGGCTCCGTCACGCCACACGCACAACATGAAAACAAGTCGAAAAGGCAACGATTAATGCGACCGCTCATTTTGTGAGCTGAAAAATGGTAGCGAGCGCGCCTCCTTGGCTGGGGCAGTCAAGCCAACTCGCACTGGTCAGTGAGCCCAGCTGGGTGCTGATCAGAGTGAATACGTGTTGCCATGCTAACAACTAGGGCTGCAAAGGGGTGAAAAGTTTCCTGTAAATTTTCGTAACTTTCCGGAAATTTACCACGGGAAATAAAGCCCGGGAAGTTTGGAAATTTTGACCATTTTTTGATTATTTTAAGTTGGTAATAAGATGAGAAGCTTTGTAAAACACTAATGCAATGCCACACACAGATATAAATAGTCAGCTAAACAATTGGAGTAGTCTTTAAAAATACTTCACTGATGGACAAATGAATAGAAATAGGCTAGATGGATAAATGAACACTCAATCAGCATGCGGAATCAAACTATGACCTACATTCTTGTATGACAACAGAATGGCTAGCAGAACGGAATGCAGAGGAAACTACATGTTTTGATTTCGTATTTGCTAGTTGTACTTTACGGATTACAGAAAAGGTCAAGGTTAGCATAAATGAATGGGATTTAACATAGAGAAAATTAGCATCACGGCTAACGGAGAAATATTTTCGGTTCATTGCGAGACTGTGGTGGTACATAAACCTAGCTAGCTGGAGACATTGGCCCTAAAATCATTTAACAAGTACAGGAACAGCTAGCTAGCTAGCTTGAGTGGAAGTCTGCTGGAGTAGTTTACAGTAATACATTAACAAGCAATTACAACTCTATCAAACTTGCATACCATAGATCAAATATATTTACCCTAGTAATATCCTCAAAACTTACCGGACTGGATGAGGTCTCTGGGCTCAAATACTATAGTGTGGCCTCAATAGCCCTGCTGTAGTGTGTAGCATGCTGGGAACTATCTGTGCATGTGATGGAGGAATGCACGGTGCAGGGTTGAAAAATTAGCTGAATTTGCTTTAAATCAGGCTGTTTTAGCTAATAATCATGCTGCAAGACCTAGCATGTTGCATTAAATGTTTATTCCCATATATTCCCGTTAATTCCCATGGAAAGTTTCCAACTTTGAATATTCCCGGAATTTTGCAACCCTACCTACAACGCAGCGTGGGTCCTCCAGTTACATGGAAGTGTTTGTACTGCAGCCCGTTGTCAGTGTTATCAGGACGGGGGAAAAAGCGATATGGCAGTATATATTTTCCAGACCATAGGGCGCACCAGATTATAAGGCTCACTGTTGATGAATAGTCTATTTTGCTATCTTTTTTCATATATAAGGCGCAACGGGAATTTCAAAACTCTTCTTTGGTGTCTCCATAACATGTAATGGTGGTTCTTTGGTCGAAATGTTGCATAGATTATGTTTTACGGATCATCTTCAAGTCACTTTCTGACATTCGCCTCAGGATGCGCAGTTTTGTGGCCAGTCTTATTTATGTGGCTCACCTTGGCAGCGTCTTCTCCCTGTCATCTTTGTTGTATGGGTGTAGCGGGCTAGGATGGGATTGGAAGAAGTGTCAATAGATGGAGCTAACGGTTTAAATGACATTCAGACTTTACTTAAATCAATGTCCACATCCGGAAACAACAACAAGGCTGGAAATGTGTCCCGTGAAAAAAAGTCCGACCAAAACTCTTAATAATCAAAGTTTCTTGGGTTAATAATGTCAACTCACTACACCGGTATGTTTTAGCGCTTTCATGGCGAGTTTACTGACAGATATAAGTAACAACTTTACACTACTTTATATTAGAAATGACAACAGCGGAAGATGGATGTCTTATAACAAGAAGATAGAGAAAAAGAAGCTTATCGACCATGGTGTCTGCACAGATTTCAAAGGCGATTTTTGGCAGATCCCAAATACAGATCAGCAGGTACCAGGTTAAGAAAAGTTGCTTTTGCATAATATTGTGGGAAAAATTCCAGATATGTCTTACCTTATACACACACCATAATAATACTTGTATGTTTAAAGGGGAACATTATCAGCAGACCTATGTAAGCGTAAATATATACCTTGATTTTGCAGAAAAAAGACCATATATTTTTTTAACCGCTTTCCGAACTCTAAATGGGTGAATTTTGGCGAATTAAACGCCTTTCTGTTTATTGCTCTCTCAGCAACAACGTCAGAACGTGACGTCAGATCGGTCGTCAACGCCATGATTCCCTACCACATCGAGTCGAATCAGCTCTGTTATTTTCTGTTTTTTCGACTGTTTGCCGGTACCATGGAGACATCATGCCTCGTCGGTGTGTTGTCGGAGGGTGTGACAACATGATCATGGACGGATTCAAGTTGATTTACGTAGAATGTGCATCGATTAGCACGGCATGCTAATCAATGCTAACATGCTATTTAGGCTAGCTCTGTGCATTATGCCTCGTTTGTAGCTATATTTGCATCCAGCCTTACCCTCCATCCACATTTAATACCCAAAAAACACCAATCGACGGATTTAAGTTGCTCCAGTGTCAAGCGATGCGAAAGTCCCTCGTTTGGTTTTACCGGCGATGCTATTTCATAGATGGCAAGAATGTCTGGATATCCTGCGACACTCAAAGCAGATGCATTCCCAACGATAAAGTCAACGAAATTACAAAGGTGAGTTTTGTTGATGTTATTGACTTATTGATCCAGTGTCAATGCGAAAGTCCTGATCGGTTGGTCTGCACATTTTACCGTCGTTGCTAATGCAGAATAGCGTTAGCATGGCCGAATAGCGTCAATAGCTATTTGCTCAATAGCTTCAGTTTCTTCTTCAATTTCGGTTTTGCTATCTGCCTCCATACTCCAACCATCTGTTTCAATACATGCGTAATCTGTTGAATCGCTTAAACCGCTGAAATCCGAGTCTGAATCCGAGCTAATGTCGCTATATCTTGCTGTGCTATTCGCCATTGTTTGTATTGGAAACGCTATGTGACGTCACAGGGAAATGGACAGTGGCATCGCAAATAGCGAAAATAAGGCACTTTAAAACTTTTTTTAGGGATATTCCGGGAGATGTAAAATTTTGAAAAAAAACTTCGAAAAATTAAATAAGCCACTGGGAACTGATTTTTATTGGTTTCAACCCTTCTGAAATTGTGATAATGTTCCCCTTTAATGCGCCAACAATCCATCGAGCGGTGCGGCTTTACAGCTTACCAAAGTCGTACTAAAACACTTTTATATATTTTTGAGCGCCTTGTGTAATGTTCTATATTTTCAATGGAACGTATAAAATGTGGGTGTTGTTTACTTGAGTCATATTGCTATCATATTGCAGTCTACACATATAGAATAGAATAGAAAGTACTTTATTGATCCCTGGGGATCTATTATTTTTGAGTGCCATCTACTGGTCACGCTTATCATTACACAATGTACCAAATAAAATTGCTTCGAGGTCGTAAAGCAAAAGCAGAACTATTCCGTACATTAGTGCACTGTTGAGTTTTGAGGACAAAGAATGATGTTAAGTGCGCCTTATAGTCCGAAAAATACGGTAGCAACAAAGTAGACAGCCGTCAACGTTGATAATGTCTTCTGGTTCATTCACCCACTCACACATCTTTGCTTTATCAGATATCATGTTCATGGTTTCAGCCCACTTTGCATGTTGCAATGGCCACACAATACCTCACACAGTCGTGTTCGTTTCAAGAGGGGAAGCGTTAAGCTCCAACTTCTGCACTCTTCACTGCCTTCTGTCTTTGCAGGCCTTCCCCTCCCCCTCTCGTGCTGAGGCTGTGTTCCTTTTTGGTAAACAAGCAGAGCGGCTCGCTTCCATCCTATCGCTGTCTCGCTGCCGTTGTATTTGTTTTGCTACGACTCTCTCGTCCTCTCTCGCACATCACTGCCTATCTGTTTTCAGTTATTTCAGTTACCTTATCGACACAATCTCAGTGGGTACTAAAAACGGAAATCCAGCGTAATCCTGTTGCCTCTCTATGCTTGACGTGAAATGGTGCAAGTTGGCAGGCCGCAGTCCTGCAGCTTCTTGAAGGCATAGCACAACCTCACAATAGGCTTTAGGAAGTCTCAACGGTGCACAATATTCTTAACCCGGCTTTGCTTGTTCTAATGTGTTGGTCCGCCCCTGCACCACATTTTTTCTCATCCCCAAGCCTTTCACATCAAAGGTAAAGGCTTGTTTCTCTGGCATGTTGCTGTTATACAGACTTGGCAGGTTATTTTGTGGTTCTCATTGCTCTGATTAAAGCTTGCACAGCAATTTTTTTTTTTTTTTTTTTTTACTTGTGCTGCTGGGCCCAAAATGGTGACTGGGTTGTTTGGCTTGGTATCTTACTTTGCTAAGCAATACCATCCACAACAGTAAAATAATGAGACTTAGACTTCCTTTTATTGTCATTCAAATTTGAACTTCACAGTACAGATAAGAACATTTAGTTGTATTGGTTCGTTTTAGTGCAGGATAAAAGAGCAATAAGGTGCATATATAAATAAATAGAATTCTGGACGGATAAATATATTGCACTTTTGCATATACATCCACGTTTATGGATGTATGTTCGAGGGCTGGGCGATATGGCCTTTTATTAATATCTCGATATTTTTAGGCCATGTCACGATACACGATATATATCTTGATATTTTGCCTTAACCTTGAATTAACAGTTGATGCATTTAATCACAGCAGTATGATGATTCTATGTGTCTACATTAAAACATTCTTCATATTGCGTTATGTGCAAGTTATAAACTTTCATGCAAAGAGGGAAATCAAAACTAAGTTAATTGACCAAAACTGTATTTATTAAACAGTGGCACAAACATTCATGTCATTTCAAAACAGAAAGTGCAAGATTGTCAGCGACATTTTAAAACAAGCTATTAGTGCACTTTTGTGCATGATGTCACTAAGATGACATATCAAAACAACTCTAAATTAAAGTGCACTTTTTGTGCACTACAATAGTTAAAACAAATATAGTGCACTTTTGTGCATGATGTCACACAAGATATTTCAATAACTGTCAAATAAGAATGAGATGCATAATAGGAAATCAAATACTGTATGTCCTTCGCTATGTGGTAGGTTCCTGCGGACGTTATCGCCTTCTGTTGTTGACTATTTGTTTCATACTGTGTTTATCTGGAAATGGTTGCTTGGGCATTTTGCTGGTGTGGCACCGAACAGAGGTGTTGACATGCGGAGTTTCAAGTACTCCTCATTCTCTAGCAGGTGATTTTTCAAATGATGCTACAAATTAGCAGTAGTGCTACTTTTTGTAGCGACGCTTTTGCCGCATAATTGTTCAACATCTTCCCACTTGAAGCCAAACCGCCGCCAGATGATGGACCCTGTGCTGTTTTTGTCAGGAATTTATTCTTCCTTCATTTGTTACCAGATTCGCACCTTCTCTCGCTCGTATTACCACTCGCAACGCATCGTCAGCATCACAGCTAATGTTACCATGTCGCTTGCTGTCGGCTCCATAGGACCGTGTGACGTTGCGCATGTGACGCATGTAAGAAGGTGCGTTTGTTTTAAGTCTCTGTGAGTTGGAGAGACAAGAAATAGTGAGAAACGCATGTAGTGTAATGTCACAATATAGTCATTTTCTATATCAGGCAGTGACAAACCCGCGATATATTGAGTATATTTGCTATATCGCCCAGCCCTACTGTGGAGGGACATTAGCCGCTAGCTAGGACGCTACGTTCCGTTGAAGATGTCTCTGTTCGCTTGTCACTTTCAAATTTGCGGTACACAATGTGTCAACAACATGCGTTATCATGATATGATTGTATTAAAAGCTCTATTTTTGGCCAAATGTGTATCATTTATATTTTCTACATTTGCTGTGGGTGTAAAATGCTTTAAGAGATATATTGGAAGCTTTAATGGCTTCTCCTAAGAGAGTGGGGTGTTTTATTGATGTTTTGATTCATTTGCTGTTTAATTGTAACCTAAATATTAGCATTAAAGCAAAGCATAGCATTATGCCGGTGCTTGTTTCCTTCACGTCACGCCATATCTTCGTCAGTAGCAAGTTATAGTCTGAGTATATTATCTGTTTTAATGGCTAAGCTTTTGTTGTTTTAAATATTACTTTAAGATGTATTTAAATGAAAAGTGCATTACAAATACAATCCATTATTCTTATTTCTAGCGGGAGTGGTGTTATGATTGTGATTCATTATTTTTGGCAGACGTTGTCCTTGAAAGCATTGTATAAACACCTCTATCTTGTATTTCTCCTGAGTATAGAACAATCCCTATGCTCTAAGAGAGCACAGTTTGTAGGTTCAATGTGCACAATTAAATATTGTAGTTCAGCGAGAAATGTGCGTTTGAGTTTTGATTGAGGTATGTAGTAATTTCTTATTGGGGAAGACGTACGTCTCTGGTTTTCACGTTAGCAATTAAGCAAGGATCAGTCTGTAAGTTTATCAATGTGCAGGTATCAGCTACGGTTGTTCGATCATCCATCCATCCATTTTTTACCACTTATTCCCTTTGGGGTCCCGGGGGCGCTGGTGCCTAGCTAAGGTACAATCGGGCGGAAGGCGGTGTACACCCTGGACAAGTCGCAGGGTTGTTCGATCATTTTCATTTAAAACGGTAATACTATCTGATGGGAGTTTTACCGCCGTTTATGTAAAAAATTGTAATTTCACAGAATACCATTGTCAGACTTTTTTAATGGAAGCCAAAACAAATAATCTTCCTATTTCAGGCACCAGTTCCTCTACAGATTTTGTTGGTTTAGCTTCCATTGTGCTTTCCGTCTCTGCCAGTAGCACACTGCTACGTTGCTGACATCCAGGCTCCCGCCAGCTCTCACAGTAAAGTTATTTCAAGGGCCGTAGCAAAGTCGCTATGTTCCTCTTCAAAGCTGGAAAGGGAAGGAAATCATTCAGCCTGTTTTGCTGTAAAGTAAGTTTTCAGTTGTCAAAAATGCTGCTGTTGTATCAATTAGCGGTCAAAACAATGCTGTTGTAAAAAGGTCAGGTAGAAATGATTCCAGGAAGCTATAAATGGAGATTGGGGTGAGGATGTTGCCGTGCTAGGTGGGGGAGGGTTGAGATGTTATGGCCCGGCTGAATCTCAATCATCAAGACCCTTTAGTGGGGCTGGCCTTTTGATGGGCCAGCTGCAGCCATTCATCTCAGCATTTACATTGAAATGCAACAACAGGAAAGGGGGAAGGAGAGGATCAGGGTGGTGTTTCGTCCGTGCTTGTTGGATATAAATGAAAAGCAAAGCCGTACCTAAAGAGAGGAGGTCCATCAGTTGGGGTTCATGCTCACACTTGCCAATATGTCCAGCCATACCTTTTGTTGGACCATGCCTGCTGTGGGGCAGTATACCTAACACAAAGGCTCTAAGCGCCGAGTGTGTGCATTTGCAGACATCAGCTTTTTTTCTCTTTACAGCCAGACTGGTGGCTATAAAGATCTTGTGATTCATCCCACTGTCCCGTTTTTACTGTTGCGCCTATTGTTGATGCGGTTTTGTCATTTACATTTCTCATGGAGGGTTATTTCCTAATGATGAACCATTTTGCGTGTCAACACGATTTATGAAGCCATTATGGACAGGATTTCCCAGCTTTGGCTACTGCTTCTAGTGCTCGGAATAGGGTTGGAATACGTATGATTAAATAAGGCGAGTTTGGCCTTTTTCCGAAATAATTTGGCTTTACAGGATTGGTAAGGTCGTCTCGTAGTTTTGTAATTTCACGGGAGTCCAGAGAATTTTTAAATCCAGCAGAAAAAGCGAATCCCTATTATCAGCACTTTATGTTTGGAATATTGCACTTGTAAACACTACCAAAGCCTTTATTTTGTTGAAGAATGCTACAATTTATCAGATAGCACCAAGACCGTAGTACTGCTTTTTTTGGTGTGTGCAAGAGCTTTGTTTTTACCCAATTCATAAAAATCAGCCACTAGCCTTATATGCAGTTGCTGTTCAGTGTAACTCGGCCTGTCGTCATCACGTCTCCACCTCATCGCTGCCACCACAGCCTGGGGGGCAATAGACTACAGACTGTGGTGACATAGGCCGGCTTCATCGCGTGAAGAAGCCTACAACTTTTGGTTGTGTTTTCCGATCCATTTGCTGAATGGCAATATACGATGCATGTATCTCAATATTTTTTCCGTAAAAAACCTCAAAGCAGTCCTAGTTACCTGAGATACAATGTCAAATCAATGACTTACTGTAAGTAAGCGTTTGCAAAAAGGGCCAGTGAGGCCACATGCTGACATATGCTCAACTCCGTCCATCCATTTTCTGCCGCTAGTCCGTTTTGGGGTCTCTGGTTAATTTATTACAGCATTTGTGAAGCCTGTAGTTGATTTTTATAATGTAAATGTTATTTTCTCATCAACATGTGATAGCAGGGACCCTGCCAATCAAAAGTAAGCTGCTACATTACTAATGATTAATGTAACTGTAGCTGAAAAAATAGTGCAATAGCAATAGGAGAGACAACCAATTAGATGGTTGTGTGGGTGGGACAATGCTGTCAGAGGCAGACGCAGAACTAAGCAGAGCAACTTGTTAAGACTTTTACATTTTTATTTTTATTTTTTTAAGACTTTAGTTAATGCGGAGGCTCTTTGTTGTAAAGGTGGCCGCCTTAACCACAAAGCGCTGCGGGAAACCCTGACGCCTTTTGGCTTTTTGTGCCATCCATTTATTTGCCTTTTTAAAGCATTACATGGATTAAATTATTTAAGATGTAAATAAACTTCTCAATCAATCATTGCCACACCTGATTTCTCATTCCACATATTTCATATCTTGGTAAGCCTTTTGTGTTCCAGGTGATGATCTTAGCTCCAATTTTCCTTTGGTGGAGATTGTTGCTAAAGTACTGAATTTGATATGATTATCCCAACCATATATACCATTCAAGTTAGTATATGTGTGAAGGTTGCATGATTATGTACATGGTATGCATAAAAAATGTTAGAACTTAGAACATTGTCTACTGTCCTGTTCAGTTGGCAGAAGGGCTGGGCGATATAGCAGCAAAAATGATCATATTTATCGTCCAATCCAGACCTGGGAAAATTAAGGCCCGGGGGCCACATGCGACCCGTTAAGCTTTTCAATCCGGCCCGCCGGACATTCCCAAATATTTTTTTTTTTTAGATCTTTAAGATGGAAAGTGTAGCTGCCATTATGATGTGCAGTGATGTTTTCTAATGACTGTAAGTCTTCAACTGTACAAAGTATTTCAGTGGTTGGAATCTGCGCTTTTGCATGATATACAAGTTACTATGGTAATCTAATTAGTTACTATGGTAGTCCAATTAGTTACTATGGTCATCTACGTCACAGCAGCTCAGACGAGGCACCAAGCAGTGTGGCTGGGAAGCGTTTCCACAGACGCGGAAGGAGATTTTCACAACAAAGTTCTAAAGCTTAGTGATATATCAGATTGTAAGTGGGTTTGTTTTGTACCCTTCATGTTCATATTTCACTGTTTTTGCATTTTTGTTGCGTTTCACTGATTGTAAAATATGTTGATCGAAAGGGTGTGTGACATTCATATTTTGTTAATATTCAGTGTTTTATCGTTCATAGAACAATTATGTAAAATTCCAATACATTTTTTGAGGCGGTCTGTCATAACGTTTTTAGCATTCAATCGGACATTATTGTGAGCGTTTGTATTAGTGTTCCTAAAAATAGATGTACCGCCCCTCAGACACATTTTTTTCTTTAAATGTGGCCCTCAAGTCAAAATAATTGCCCAAGCCTGATCCAATCTCAATATCACAATTTTTATATTGTTTTTAGCCTGACAGTTTTAAAGCTTGTACAAAAGAACTAAGACTAGAGATTAATTTGACATCTTATTAAAGGGGAACATTATTAGCAGACCTATGTAAGCGTCAATACATACTTTGATGGTGCAGAAAAAAGACCATCTATTTTTTTAACCGATTTCCGAACTCTAAATGGGTGAATTTTGGCGAATTAAACGCCTTTCTGTTTATCGCGCTGGAGGCGATGACGTCAGAATGTGACGTCGCCAAGGTAACACCCGCCATTTTCATTTTCAACACATTACAAATACCGGGTCTCAGCTCTGTTATTTTCCGTTTTTCTGACTATTTTTTGGAACCTTGGAGACATCATGCCTCGTCGGTGTGTTGTCGGAGGCTGTAACAACACTAACAGGGAGGGATTCAAGTTGCACCACTGGCCCCAAGATGCCAAAGTGTCTGCCGCCAGACCCCCATTGAATGTGCCAGAGTGTCTCCACATTTGAACGGCGGTGCTAAGGCAGACATGGCACAGAGATGTATGGATAACCTGCAGATGCATTTGCAACGATAGTCAACGAAATCACAAAGGTGAGTTTTGTTGATGTTGACTGCCAGCTAATCGATGCTAAAATGCTACGCTAATCGATGCTAACATGCTATTTACCGGCGGTACAGAGATGCATGGATAACCTGCAGATGCATTTGCAACGATAGTCAACGAAATCACAAAGGTGAGTTTTGTTGATGTTGACTGCCAGCTAATCGATGCTAAAATGCTACGCTAATCGATGCTAACATGCTATTTACCGGCGGTACAGAGATGTATGGATAACCTGCAGATGCATTTGCAACTATATTACGTTTCCTTCCACCCACATTTAATGCAAAAAAAAAAACACTTACCAATCGACGAATTTAAGTTGCTCCAGTGTCAAAAGATGCGAAAGTCCTGATCGTTTGGTCCGCACATTTTACCGGCGATGCTAACGCAGCTATTCGGCCATGCTATGGCTATGAATAGCGTCAATAGCTATTTGCTCAATAGCTTCAGTTTCTTCTTCAATACTTTCATACTCCGACCATCTGTTTCAATACATGCGTAATCTGTTGAATCGCTTAAGTCGCTGAAATCCGAGTTTGAATCCGAGCTAATGTCGCTATATCTTGCTGTGGTATTCCCATTGTTTGTTTACATTGGCAGCACTGTGTGACGTCACAGGGAAATGGCCAGTGTCTTCGCAGAGAGCCGAAAATAAGGCACTTTAAAGCTTTATTTAGGGATATTCCGAGACCGTTAAAATTTTGAAAAAAACTTCAAAAATACAACAAGCCACTGGGAACTGATATTTATTGTTTTTAACCCTTTTGAAATTGTGATAATGTTCCCCTTTAATAACATACTATAGGACATAGTATCAAGTTTCAACCAAAAATGCTGCAATATGCATGCCATGCCAGGGGTTGAAGATGTCACCTAAAGTTAGGAAAAGGACACGGACAAGCCACTTGTCATACCATCTTTTATTCATAAGCCTTGGATTTGACAACACATCTCCTCTGGTCATAGCAGTGGTGCATTTACACTTTGCAGGAGAAACTACATGAAACTTATTTTGACCTACATACACCTTCCTAAATATTGTTTACTCTTTTGACCTCACAATTGCCTTTGTCACGCAAACAAGTTAGCAACATGTTGTTGCCAACATTTTGTTTTTTGTAGGAGTTATTTTATGACTGTACCAAGTGTCTGAGCATGATTTTTGATTGCAAGTGAGTGTAGTCCATAGTCCTGTGGGACTTTCCCTTTTGACTTGGAGACTTGGAGCACCTCTTTAAGAGGCAGGTTGGCACATGTCTGGCTCTTCTATCAAGGCTTGTAACCATGTTTACAATTCCCCACAAACATAGTTTTGTATTTACTGAATAACAACCTTTTTAGGGTTGCATAACATTTTTTTAAAGCAATTCTTGCTTCTCAAGACCATACTTGTTTTTTTTAATTGTGATTTGAATATAGTTTATGCACACCTGGAGGTAAGAACAATTTGTCATAATCAAATATGATACCGCTACTTTACTGTAGGGCAAACGTCACGTGTCCATAAAGTTAAAGGCCTACTGAAGCCCACTACTAGCGACCACGCAGTCTGATAGTTTATATATCAATGATGAAATATTAACATTGCAACACATGCCAATACGGCCGCTTTAGTTTACTAAATTACAATTTTAAATTTCCCGCGGAGTTTCTTGTTGAAAATGTCGCGGAATGATGACGCGTGTTTGTAGCGGACATATTAGCCCAGCCCCACACACGGCTAAAAGTAGTCTCTTTTCATCGCATAATTACACAGTAATTTGGACATCTGTGTTGCTGAATCTTTTGCAATTGTTCAACTAATAATGGAGATTATAAAGAATAATGCTGTTGGTGGAAAGCGGTGTATTGCAGCTGCCTTTAGCACCGAAACACAGCCGGTGTTTCTTTGTTTGTTGTGAAGCTTTAACACAGAGCGGTCAAGCGAACATGTTTCTCTACGTCAACCAGCAAGTTTTTGGATGGGAAAATTGTGATATTAAGTCGGCTCTTACCGGAGACTTCAGTGGATTATGCGACCTCAAAAAGGCAGCTGTGATCTTGGCTCCTCGGCTTCTCTCAGAGACACTGGCATTCACCGCAGCCATCCGACTTTCAGGTATGACTTTACAATCTCACTAAAACACTATTAAATCAATAAGCAGATAAGGGATGGATCTTCCAGAATTATCCTAGTAAATGTGTCTAATTACATCTGAAACGGTCCCACTGCCGCCGCCTGTAGCCGTCGCTTTTAATTTTTATTTTTTTTTATTTTTTGTGCTCCAATCTAACTTTCCTCATCCACGAAGCTTTCATCCTCGCTCAAATTAATGGGGAAATTGTCGCTTTCTCGGTCCGAATAGCTCTTGCTGCTGCAGGCTATGATTATAAACGATTTGAGGAGCCCTATAGCCCGTGACGTCACGCGCACATCGTCTGCTACTTCCGGTACAGGCAAGGCTTTTTTATTAGCGAACAAAAGTTGCAAATTTTATCGTCGATGTTCTCTACTAAATCCTTTCAGCAAAAATATGGCAATATCGCGAAATGATCAAGTATGACACATAGAATGGACCTGCTATCCCCGTTTAAATAAAAAAACTATTTTCAGTAGGCCTTTAAAGTACCAATGATTGTCACACACACAGTAAGTGTGGTGAAATTTGTCCTCTGCATTTGACCCATCCCCTTGGAGGAGAGGGGAGCAGTGAGCAGCAGCGGTGGCTGCGCCCGGCAATAATTTTGATGATTCAACCCCCAATTCCAACCCTTGATGCTGAGTGTCAAGCAGGGTGGTAACGGATCTCAGGGTGGACACTAGGCCACTGAGGAGGGACAATTATGTCTTTAGTTCTGTCTAGAGCAGACCTGGGGAAAATTAAGGTCCGTTGAGTTTGTTCAATCTGGCCCGCCGGACATTCCCAAATTATTTTCGATCTTTAAGATGGTAACTGTAGCTGCCATTATGATGTGCAGTGATGTTTTCAAATGATCGTAAGTCTTGAACTATACAAAGTATTTCAATGGTTGGAAACTGTCCTTTTGCGTGATATACTAGTTAGTATGGTCATGTAAGTCACAGCAGCTCAGACAAGGCACCAAGCAATGTGGATGGTTAGCGTCTCCACAGAATGTTTCCAGAGGGGTCAGCCTGAAATGCGGGTGTCAAGGACAGACGGGGAAGGAGATTTTTACAACAAAGTTCTAAAGCTTAGTAATATATAAGACATATCGAATTGTAGGTGTTTTTTTACCCTTCACGTTCATGCTTTGCTGTGTTTGTTGCATTTTTTTTTTTGCATTTTGCTTACCGCAAAGTATGTCGATCGAGAGGGGGGTGTAATGTTCATATGTTGTTAATATTCAGTGTTTTATTATTCATAGTAGGGCTGGGCGATATCGATATACTCGATTGGTTTGTCACAGTGCGATATAGAAAATGACTATTGTGATGTTTGTGTATACGTTCTCACGCAGTTCTTCACTCTTTCTTGTGTCTCCTTCTCACAGACAGCAAGCGCACCTTCTTACATACGTCACATACCGTCACGTCATACGACACATACGTATACGCCCTCACGGAGCAGAGAGGTAGCAGCTCGGGTAACGTTAGCTGTGATGCTAACAGAGCTATGCGAGTGTTGATACGAGAGAAAGAAGGTGCGAATCTGGTAACAAATGAAGGAAGAATTAATTCCCGAGAAAAACAGCAGGGGGTTTGGCTTCAAGTGGGAATATGTCGTACAGACAACCGTAATTTGTCAAGTGTGGTGCTAAAGCGTTGCTACAAGAAGTAGCATTACTGCTAATACGTAGCATCATTTGAAAAGTCACCTGCTAGAGAAGGAAGAGTGCTAACTTCGCATGTCAACATCTCCATTCGGTGCCACAAGCCCACAAAATCATGCACACAAGTGCCCTTTTTTTGTTTTAAACTATTGCAGTGGCGTTCTGTACAAAAAGTGCACTTTAATTTAGTGTCGTTTTGATATGTCATCTTAGTGACATCATGCAGAAAAGTGCTCTAATAGCTTGTTTTAAAATGTCTCTGACAATCTTGCACTTTATGTTTTGGAAATGACATGAATGTTTGTGCCACTGCTTAATAACTGTTTAATAAATACAGTTTGGGTCAATTGACTTAGTTGTGATTTCCCTCTCTGCATGAAGGTTGAAAATGAGCATATATTAATGCAGTATGAACAATGTTTTATGCAGACACATAGAATCATCATACTGCTGTGATTATATGCATCAAGTGTTCATTCAAGGCTAAGGCAAAACATCGATATATATCGTGTATAGCAACATGGCCGAAAAAATATTGAGATATTAAAAAAAACGCCATATCGCCCAGCCCTAGTTCAGAGTTAATATTGTAAATCCCACATTTATTTTCATGTACATTCTGGGTGTCTCATTCAGTAAAACAATTTAAAATTCCATCCTGTTTTTCTAAGGCGGTCTGTCATAACGTTCTTAGCATTCAATCAGACATTATTGTGAGGTTTTGTATTAGTGTTCCTAAAAACCAGATATACCGGCCCCCGGACACAGTTTTTTTCCCTCTAAATTCTGCCCCATGAGTCAAAATAATTGCCCAGTATGCAGTGTGGCAATCATGTTTTATTTTGCTAGCAGACATACATCCAAAAAATAACAGCGATTTGAAAGTACAAACCGTGACTCCGGGTGGTTGGTTTGGCCGACTGGTTCCAGTGTCTTTAGCGATGGGGGGGGGCTGGTAGGTGAACACCATCATTTCCATAATTAAATGGCGTTGGCCTCCGGATCGCCTGGCGAGCTTTTTGCATTATTCGGTGCCTCCCCGGGCCTTTCCTTGCGACTGACTGCCTTTGGGCTGTTTTTTTGACCGCCCTGCCTTCAGACAGGAGACCGCCACGATCGCGTCATGGCCAAGCAGGCGTCACCAAAGACTTTCAGGGCACCTTAGTGGCGACGCTGGCATTTTTGGGTTGCTGTTGAGATTTGATGGGTTGAAGCCAAGAGTTCTTTCCCTCCCTCCTTGCGGGATATTTGCTGGGCATTTGGGATGACTTCCTTTTTGAAGGAGGAAACTCCCGCACCATGTTTGTTTACACTGTAAGCTCAGGGGAGGTTTACAACCTCCTACGAGGTAAGAGCGCTTGATTTGTTCACCCTAACCACCTACATCGCAGTACGGATCATCTCGCCTCATTAGAGCATTTTTTTTTTTTATTCAGCAATTATCGGGGCTATTTTTTGTAGGTTATCATATTCATCGGTGTGACGTCATCATTTCTAATTTCGGCCCAATAATTACCATGCACCCCTAGAAGATGTATATTATAATTGATTTTAGTATCTTCTTTGTTGTGTGCTCCCATGTGGGTGTGTAGTGACACTCATACACAGTGAATCTTTTTATAGAAACAGCAGCAACAGTGTAATTTCTGGCATGGATGTAGGGCAGTTCTTTTCTCCTCCACTTTTACAACAAAAGGCCAAAATTCAGCATAGACGACTGGAATCCCACTGTAGTCTTTCATGTGCACGACATTTTGGGACATAATCACAATGTAGTGTGTTTTTCAGAGATGATTTTTAACAGGTCAAATGTATATTTAGCATTGGGAATCAGAAATTTCTCCAATGTTATGGCATTCTTAAACCATAAATATTGCTGCTAGGGATTGGCGATGTGGCCTAAAATCTATATTGCGGTAACGATATATATACCACGATATATTATTAGGTATAAATAAATGGTTATAGAGCATGGGTGTCAAACTCTGGCCCGTGGGTCAAATTTGGCCCGCCGTGTAATTTAATTTGGCCCTTGAGGCAATATCAAATTAATATTAGAGCTGGCCCGCCGCTGTAACACCGCATTCACCACTAACACTCATACTCGTCAACCCTCCCGATTTTCCCGGGAGACTCCCGAAGTTCAGTGCCCCTCCCGAATTTCTCCCGATTTCCACCTGGACAATAATATTGGGGGCGGGCCGTAAAAGCACCGCCTTTGGCGTTCTCTACATGTCGCCACGTCCGCTTTTCCTCCATACAAACAGCGTGCCGGCCTACTCATATAATATATGCGGCTCATACACACACACACAAGTGTATGCAAGGCATACTTGGTCAACAGCCATACAGGTCACACTGAGGCTGGCCGTATAAACAACTTTAACACTGTTACAAATATACGCCACACAGTGAACCCACAGCAAACAAGAATGACAAAGCACATTTTGGGAGAACATCCGCACTGTAACACAACATTAACACAACATAAACACAACCAAACAAATACCCAGAACCCCTTGCATCACTAACTCTTCCGGGACGCTACAATATACACCCCCGCTACCACCAGACCTCGCCCCAACTCAAACCCGCCGGTGAAAAGAGGCATTCAATTTGTATTTTTATTTTATTTGATATGCCATTGATATTTTTTAATTATTATCATTTTAAACTTGATTTTGCATGTCACTATAAAGTTATATAAGCCTTGCTTGGTCAATATTCAATGCAAAACTTGTTTGGGTCCCTATTAAAAGGATTAATTTGTTCAACCTCGGCCCGCGGCTTCGTTCAGTTTTAAATTTTGGCCCGCTCTGTATTTGAGTTTGACACCCGTGTAATAGAGCCATTTCAAAACAGATTACAAAGGTTCCTAATTTGGCTCCTAACATGCAGTGACATATTACATCAATTCCATTTGTATCAATTTCTCAAAACTATTATTCATTTACTGTTTGCTGTGACATGGTTCTAGCAAAACTTCTGTTAAAATGTAATAAATACTTGTTGTTTAGATACTTTACATTGGTTTTGGGCGATACTACAAATGTCGGTATCAATCCAAAACCATTATTGGTCATACCAATGCCAATACTAATAATTGAAATTTTCAAGATCAATAAATGATCAAATTTTTGATCAAAATTGTAATCAGACAAAAACACATGACGGCGGTGTAACAATATCAATCAATTAGTTAAATTATTTCCTACTATCGACTCTTGATTTAAATCAATCAATCAATGTTCATTTATATAGCCCTAAATCACTAGTGTCTCAAAGGGCTGCACAAACCCTTAAGTTTTTTTTCCCTTGAAGCCCTTACGTATTTCCAGACTTTGTAACAATAACAAAAATAACTAAAGGCTTTTTGATTGTAAAAAAAAAAAAAATCGATTTAATAGGGGACAGCATGACTCTGTTGGTAGACCAGCCGTGCCCACAACTCAAGGTTTCCTGGTTCAATCCCCGGCTTGTATGTGTGAATGTGGAAGTAGTGTCAAAGCGCTTGGAGTACCTTGAAGGTAGAAAAGCACTATACAAGTATAACCCATTTACCATTTAATACTATATTACTTGATATTGTTACTGTCGATATTTATCAGACAACGACAAAAGGCTTTTTGATAGTGAAAAATATTTGTCTAACCACTGTGCTATCGACTTAATACTATACTACTTGGTATCGTTACTGTCGATTTGTATCAGTTCGCCCACTGTGTTAACGTTCAAGAGCTTTAGCTTACAGTTAGCAGTAAGTAGTGTAGCATTTTTTAGCTATTCTTTGTCCTTCTGGGATGATACTTCTAGAAACCTAGTTTATTTTCCTCCATCAAAGTAATTGTTACTGACTTACTCGAGAGGCTTTATTCTGTGGAGGGACATCTGCTACTAGCGAGGACGCTACATTGCGTCAAGGACACGTTTGTTTGCTTGTCGCTGTGAAATTTGCTGGAATGTGTCAGCTAATTGCATCATTGTGATTATAACGATGGCATTAAAGGCTTTATTGTCATCTTTATTGTGTATCGTGCAACCCTAATTGCGGCAGAGACATTTTTCATTGGACTCTGCAAATGACATGCCCATGCTGACATATATGTTTAATGTTGGATCTTTTGTTATAACATTGGATTGGAAATGATCCATTATCATATAGTGATTATTTGTAGGTAAAATATTATGCTGTGAGCATTGGATAAACGGGTTGTTTCCTGTTCTACTAATTGACAGAAGCGAAGAGGAACATTAATAGGTGACCTCTTTTTAATTGAAAACTGCTCACTGTTGTGGCATGGACACTAACTACTTTTAAAATGTTCTTTCAGGAAATATGCAGCAATGACTCAGGGACTATGTTTACTCGCTCTAAAATAGTCGAAGATTCACTAAAATGTTTGGTCTGTGTAGTTTAGACACTTCTGCTGTACGTGTAGAAGACTCCATGCTCTTGATTGTTGGCCAAGCGCTTAGTACTTTTGGTCTTTTAAGCTGGCTTAGCTGTGTTGACGGAGGAAGCTAATGGTGCTTGCTAATAGCAAACTCTTACTGGTAGAAGCCGGCTGGTAAAATGCAGATCTTGCTACTGATCTTGGTCGGTGAATAGTCACATTTATCCTTCTCACTTCATGACTCAGTAGTTTGCATATGGTGCATTGCTTCTGGCTAACTCTTACTGGTAGAAGCCGGCTGGTAAAATGCAGATCTTTCTACTGATCTTGGTTGGTGACGTGGTCACATTTATCCTTCTCACTTTATGACTCAGTAGTTTGCATAAGTAGTATGATAGATAGATAGATACTCCTTTATTGATTCCTTCAGGAGAGTTCATTCAGGAAAAGAGACATAGTTGCAGAAAATTAGTTAAAAATGAAATCCAAAACAAATATGTTTAAAACTACTATACAACCTTTCTGCTGTTGGGACTCAGCAGTTATGTAGTGTTAAGAGTTCTGCGATTACTAACTGTCTATCAGGCCATGAATGTTACATGCTGCATCCGTGTGTGCGGCCAGAGAAGGATGGCAACATGAAGAGAGAGTTGAGTGTGTTGGTTATGTTTTGACGTGGTTATGTTTTGACGGTTTTGTTTTTGCAATAAGGAGATAGTTCATTGAACTCGTCATCCTTACAACATCCGGGTAGAGGTTAGTGCTTTTAGATGGCAGGGCGTCCCACGGCAGCATCAGGTGCTGGTTGAAATTCATAAAACAGTTGTACAAACCCCGTCTCCATATGAGTTGGGAAATTGTGTTCGATGTAAATATAAACAGAATACAATGATTTGCAAATCCTTTTCAAACCATATTCAGTTGAGTGCACTACAAAGACAAGATATTTGATGTTCAAACTCAGAAACTTTATTTTTTTGCAAATAATAAACTAAGAATTTCATGGCTGCAACATATGCCAAAGTAGTTGGGAAAGGGCATGTTCACCACTGTGTTACATCACCTTTTCTTTTAACAACACTCAATAGACGTTTGGGAACTGAGGAAACTAATTGTTGAAGCTTTGAAAGTGGAATTTTTTTCTCATTCTTGTTTTATGTAGAGCTTCAGTCCTTCAACAGTCCGGGGTCTCTGCTGTTGTATTTTATACTTTATAATGCGCCACACATTTTCGATAGGAGACAGGTCTGGACTGCAGGCGGGCCAGGAAAGTACCCGCACTTTTTTACTACGAAACCACGCTGTTGTAACACGTGGCTTGGAATCGTCTTGCTGAAATAAGCAGGGGTGTCCATGATAACGTTGCTTGGATGACAACATATCAATCAATCAATGATTATTTATATAACCCTAAATCACTTGTGTCTTAGAGGGCTGTACAAACCACAACAACATCCTCTGTAGAGCCCACATAAGGGAGAGGAAAACTCGCACCCGGTTGCTCCAAAACCTGTATGGACCATTCAGCATTAATGGTGCCTTCACAGATGTGTAAGTTACCCTTGCCTTGGGCACTAATGCACCCCCATACCATCACAGATGCTGGCTTTTCAACTTTGCGCCTATAACACTCCGTATGGTTATTTTCCTCTTTGTTCCGGAGGACACCACGTCCACAGTTTCCAAATATAATTTGAAATGTGGACTCGTCAAACCACAAAACACTTTTCCAGTTTGCATCAGTCCATCTTAGATGAGCTCAGGCCCAGCGAAGCCAGGAGCGTTCCTTGGTGTTGTTAAATGGGTTTTGCTTTGCATAGTAGAGTTTTAACTTGCACTTACAGATGTAGCAACTAACTGTAGTTACTGACAGTGGTTTTCTGAAGTGTTCCTGAGCCCATGTGGTGATATCCTCTACACACCGATGTCGGTTTTTGATGCTGTACCACTGAGGGATCAAAGGTCCGTAATATCATCGCATGTAGGGGGAGCCGGGGAGAACTAGGAACACAACAAATAAGCGGCGTTGGTAATTTTACCGTGAAATAAATGATATCTGTTACAATATTTTATTAATTCATATCTTGTTTAAAAATATATTGATATAGCCCTAACTCAACAATACCAACTTTTGGCACTTTTGTGCGTGTAGATGAATATTATTTTTGATAATAGCATCTAATTTTTCATTGCAACCTTTAGAATTGAGCTGATTTTGATACCTGCGGTCCAGTTGTTGGATCTTGTTTTCGATATCACATTTCTGAGTATCATTTGCAGATATCACACTGAGGTTCAAATGCAGTTGCAAGTCAAAGACGTTAGATGACAGCGATGAATAGTTTATGGTGTTGGTCATTTTGGTTCTTGCTGTCTGTTTCGCCACACAAAGTGTTAATACTGTAAGGATTGCACGTATTACGCACCAGCGGTTTGATTGTCACGTACATCTTAGTTGTAGTTTTCATGGACGTGTTGAAATTAAAAAGTTAAAATTGCTAATACTAATCAGTCGCATGTCAACGGCAAATCCAGGGTGTATTAGCATCTAGCTCGCGCATTTGTGGAAAAGTGCAGCCTTAGTTAATTGGTGTTGGAGCGTATTTTGAGTTCATTTCTTTGTTGACATTGAAAATTGAAACATTACATTTAGGTAGTTTGGCCGAGTTTGCTGTCTGTGCTGCTGGAGTGATCGGCAAGAGCCCAAGTGCAAAAAGCCGGCTGACATCATGAACAAACCAGGTACCGAAACATGACACTGTTGGGTTTGACACGAATTGGTGCCCGGTAGGAGCAGCAGGACCCGGTCCGTGCCAAAAAAGTATTGGATTCTGTACCCTTTCCGAGTCTTATCAGTACATGCTGACCAAGCTGTGGTTCATGATGTCAATGCCATCCATCCATCCATGTTCTACTGCTTGTCCCTTTTGGTGTCACGGGGGGTGCTGGAGCCTATCTCCGCTGCATTCGGGCGGAAGGCGTGTACACCCTGGACAAGTCGCCACCTCATCGCAGGGCCAACACAGATAGACAGACAACATTCACACACTAGGGACCATTTAGTGTTGCCAATCAACCTATCCCCAGCTGCATGTGGGAGGAAGCCGGAGTAGCCGGAAGGAACCCACGCAGTCAAAGGGAGAACATGCAAACTCCACACAGAAAGACCCCGAGCCTGGGATTGAACTCAGGACTTCTCAGGACCTTCGTATTGTGAGGCACATGGACTAACCCCTGTTTCACAGTGCTGCCTCCAGCCTAAGATGTTAAAATGATATCTATATCATGGACATTTATCCATGAAAATATGGACAAGCCGCTGATAGTCTGTCCACACAGAAAGATCCCAAGCCCAGGATTGAACTCAGGACCTTCGTATTGTGAGGCACATGCACTAACCCCTGTACCACCGTGCTGCCTCCAGCCAAAGATGTTAAGATGAAAGCCTGATAAAGGGCACCGTGAACCCTCCCATTCACACTTTAGACAGAGTGCTGCTGTGCTGCAGCTGTACAGCCAAAAATTGCCATTTCATTTTTTTTCTGGTCACATGGCTTCTCCGGTGTGTTTTGCAAGAACTTGAGCTGTGCAGATAAGTCCCGGGGGGTGTCATCTTTATAAAACTATTGTTTATCATATTCTAGAAATGATGTAACGGAATAAATGAAGGATTGTTTGTGTGTCCTTGCTGTGCTCGCCCAGCTGAATCTCTCTGCATGACTGTGGACTAGTGCAGGTGTGCTATTGGTGAGTTACACACACAAGGTTTTATAGCTTCCCTCTGCAGTAGGCTTCATGCTCCATTCCCCGTTCTCGCTAGTCAACATTCCCTCCCATGCAGTAGCTGCTTTTCCTCAGGAAGCTCCGTTTGCAGGAAGCTAAGGGCGTTGGACCTAACAGTCTTGTTTCCTCTTCTGACAAATAATTTTAAATTATGTCAGCCCCCTGACAGCTCCTGTGTTTCTTTGACTTTGGCTTCCATTTTTGGGAGGCCACCCTGCTATTTTTCTGGCCTTTTCTGTCATCATTTTCTTGTTTATTTGGATGTAGCGAATGGTTAATGCAGTACCTTGTGCACCACATATCTAACTTACATGGTGTCGAGGGCTTATTGATAAGTATTTCAATTGTGATGTGTTTGTTTCTGGATACATGTGAAGTCTTAATACCATAGTAATATCGTATATTTATGTTTAATTATAACATCAGTAAACAAAGTATGAATAACGATCTTGCTCATGTTTGGAATGAATGAGATGGAGGCAGAGATACTTAATGTGGTCTTCTGCTGTTTCTTATTGTTATTTACTGAAACACATACTATTTTTATTCCGTATACTTAGTGAATAATGTGGTAAAGACAGGATTTTTGGACCTCCCACAAGAGAATTCCCAGACAACCTGTTTTTTATAATCACATAGTCTACCTGTTTAGATTTTTTTTATCCAAACAGATTAGGTGTGCCCTAATGTTGTAGAAAATTTATGGAAGTGGAAAAACTGTCAAAAGATGGAGCTAGCTGTTTTAATGACATTCAGACTTTACTTCAATCTATAACGGAGCAGCATCTCCTCATCCGGAAACAACAAGTACGGAAATGTGTCCCGTGAAAAACCGTCCGACCGGAACTCTCTAATAACTAAAGTTTCTTGGGTGACTAATGTGAACTCACTAAACCGGTATGTTTTAGCGCTTTCATGGCGAGTTTACTGACAGATATAAGTAAGAACTTTACCTTACTTTATATTTTATTTACTTTTAACACAATGGTCTCGAGATCAACTTCAGATCTTTCCGTCAATTATACGTTTTTTTGTTTGTCGTTTTAGGCACTTCTTTGAAAAATAAAACAGCTCGGTTTTTTATATGGTAAAAACACAAAAAATGCAACGTTTGCCCCCAAAAATATCTCAAATTGGGACACTTAATGTGATGTAATTGGATCCTTGAATTGGTCAATAATTCATTGATTTTGATTCACTATTTTTCTTTTAAAGAAAGAAACAGCCTGCATGGCAGCTTTGTGTTATTAGAGTGAACATTGCAACATGTACTTATTACATTTCACCTGTTTGCTCTTTTATATCACTTTTTGTGTTTAACATTTTTTTCCATAGTATTTTTAAAATGTGCCGTGGGGCCGTTAAAAAATGACCTGCGGGCCGCAAATGGCCCCCGGGCCCCCCTTTGGCCCCCCCCCTGTTCTAGTGTATCTTGACAGCAGCATGGCACACTTGGCAAATAGCTTTAGTTTTATCATGTTGTTCTGATTTTAAGTGTGGAGATGAATGTTTATGGGCTCAACCAATTGCTTTATTGGTTGTTATTGTGTACCCACACATTTTTGTGGCTCCATGCAAATCGATTCATCTTCCTATCGCTGTTACTGACCCATGACCCCCCAATTCAATTATATTGCATTTTTATTTTTTTATGGCAATGTTAAAATTCCTGAACCACTTTGGGACAAAGTCACATATTTGTTGTTTTTGTGTTTTCTTGAATTAACAGTCAAAGGGATAAAGTGCATATTTTGGACAATGCCGAGATATTTTGCTTTTTCCCTCGGCTTTTTATTTACCTGTTGTGTGCGGTATTCTCTGAAAGTAGGAACATTCTGTGGTGTAAAAGCTGCTGTATGCCCTCGGCTCAAAATGACAGTTTTTAAACTAAAAAATCTAAGCACACCACTGACGGCCAGCATGTTATCAAAAGTGGTTGAAGATAAATCGACAAATGTTTGAATTTTTCACTGTTAAAATTCAAACTTAGTAAAAAAAAATGCCTGCCAATTCCAGCTGTTGTGCGTGAATGCCCGTTTATTGAATGAGATCTTTGAAAACTAAGGTCATTTTAAAAATGGATGCAATGGTTTTAGCGACTGTTCAACTATAGGCTTTTCCAAGCACTGCTTTTGTAATGTGTGTGTGTTAGGTTGTGTGTGTGTGTGTGTGTGTGTGTGTGTGTGTGTGTGTGTGTGTGTGTGTGTTAGGTTGTGGGATGACTAAGCAAAAGTGTCGGTTATATTAAGCAATGCTTAGTGCTATTACTGGTTTGACTTTGGTCTGCTTGTTGTCATTACTTAATGCTTGCCAGGCTCTCAGCCAGTATCAAGAGTATTTATTTATTTTTGCTGTGGATCTCATGACTACTGTTGTGCTATCAGAATCAGAAATACTTTATTAATCCCTGAAGGGAAATTAAAATATTCAGCACAATCCCATTCAAGATCTGACAAACATTACAGGGAGACAGAACAGGATCAAACATTACAGGGAGACAGAACAGGATCAAACATTACAGGGAGACAGAACAGGATCAAACATTACAGGGAGACAGAACAGGATCAAACATTACAGGGAGACAGAACAGGATCAAACATTACAGGGAGACAGAACCGGACCAAACATTACAGGGAGACAGAACCGGACCAAACATTACAGGGAGACAGAATAGGACCAAACATTACAGGGAAACAGAACAGGATCAAACATTACAGGGAAACAGAACAGGATCAAACATTACAGGGAGACAGAACAGGATCAAATATTACAGGGAGACAGAACAGGATCAAACATTACATGGAATCAGAAAAGGATCGTTGACGTGTCTGCCAACTTCCGGCGCCCCTTTCATAAAAGGTGAGATATTGGTAAAATAGGTAAACAATGGGGGTGGGGGGTAATCGGTCTATGCCTGGGCCCAACGGAAAAAACAACTCATTGCCATAGCACACATCCCTCTTACATGTGTGTAATGTATGCTATTTGTTGTTTGTTTTACAGTGGTTGATTTCATTTGACTTCTATATTTTGTGACAGCTAAGGCAGCAACTAATGACAATTTTGATAGTCGACTAGTCATTGATTATCTTAACGATTACTCAACTAATTGGATTATAAAGCGTACTCTAATTGTGTGGCTCTAATTTAGCCATCCACTTTTAAATTCAGTTTAAGATTTTTTTAGGGCATGTGCTTACTAACAACATTCATTCATAAATACATTTTTATTTTTACGGTAACGATGCCGCTCATCCGGCTTTTACAAATAGAAAAATAACTATTAAAATGTTATCCGTTTAAAAGCAAGGGCAGTCAAGGAAGGAACTGAATGGGTCATAATTTTCGCTGTTTGTTGCACTTCTAAAGCACTTTCTTAAAAAGAACCAATCAAAACCAGTAGTATCAAAAATCTGCTTTTACATTGGCTCTCAGCGTATTAGATATTAGAATCAACAACTAGCATAATCTTTTCGGTGGGATGTTTTGCTGTTTACCGTTGTTTAATCTGTGTGTAACTTTTGTTAATTGAAACCAAAGGAATTCTTCTCCTGCCAGCAATTCTTCAGGTTTTGCTGGTTTAGCTTCCATTGTGATTTCCTTCTCCGATGGTAGCAGACTGCTGCGTTGTTGACATCCATGCTCCCGCCGAGAAGATTTTTCAAGTGACGCAGAAATGCTAGCGCAAAGTAGCATCTTTGCTGCAGTTACGTTGATAAACATCATGAAGAAACATCTTGAACCTCAATAAAAATGAGATCATCTTAGTCATCTCATTCTGTGAATCAAAATGTACTCACCAACTCATTTGAGAGAAGGGTTGTACTTATTACTCATTGATTTATGAAGTTGTTTGAAAATGAAAACAGGAAATGAACACATGTATTAGTAATCGGGTTAGGATTAGATGAAACCATTTCAGAAATGGTGTAAGGAGAAAAATCAAATGTGAGATATGTGATGTATCTTAATGAAACTGTATGCATGTTGGAAATAAACTAAAACCAACCAACCCACATTGGCCGCAGCCCAGACTTTAAAATTACGATACGTACTACCATGTGTATCATATCGTAAACAGCATAACTTGACGCATGACCAAAATTTGACCAAACTATGCATATGTTGTACCGTTCCAACCTGGTATTAGCAACAGTATGGTTAAAATGGACATAGCCCCTAGCAACTACTGCCTCTACTCCGGTAGACTAATTAATTCCTATTCTTCCTTTCGTTTTGCAGTTGACTAAAAACTCTTGAATGCTCCACAGACCTTAAAAAGGTGCTACTAACTAGGGCTGCAGTTAACAACTATTTTCATAGTAGACTAGTCAACGACCATCTTACCGATTAGTCAACAAAAGCGTACACATTTTTAGGCTCTAATTTTTCTGTCGGCTTTTAAATGCAACTTAAGTTACTTTAAGCATGTGCTTATGAACAACAAAGATGACTAATTCATTCATAAATATTTATTCATACTGTAACTGTGCTGCTCATTCAGCTGTTACAAACATTTTAATTACTATTAAAAGGTTGTCCATTTAAAAGAAAGGCAAGGCAAATTGCTGAAAACAATTGACCAGGTTTATGAATGAAAAACAGTTAAAATAGCAGCAATAAAAACAAACATCAAAACACAAAATCTAACGTCCTAAAAAAAGAAAATAAACATTTTGTGATGTTTAAAACACTGCTTGTTATATTTACTATTGATTAACTCTTGGGACGGCAACCCAAAATGTTAAAAGAGCCATATTAGACCAAAAAAATTATAAAAAAAATCTGTCTGGAGCTACAAAATTTTGAAAGCCTTATTTATATGTGTTATAGTGAAGGCAACACATGATTTAAGTGTCTATATTATCTATATTAGCCTACTAACAAAGGCTGATGCAACTCTTCCTTGACAGAAATGTTGTATTTGTATTTTTTTTCTACTTATTTTTGCAACATTAGAAATCATTAATAAAATGGAGGCTTCTCAAAGGGTGCAATAACTTCTGGAAATCACAGGCTCAGAAGGGCCAAAGGTCTAAACGTTTGTGTCCAAGTTTAAGGAATTGGCAGGCTGTCTTGTTGTAATTTATTACAATCTTTGCAAGCTGGGTTACGTTTTCTGTGGTCTGGAACAACGTGGCACACAAACAATTATGAGAAATGCAGCCAATATTACATACTGATAATGTGTCATGAGACATGCAAATATGAATTAAATACACAGAGGACATAATTAAACGGAATTAAATGAGCGCAAATATACCTACAAACAAGGCATAATGATGCTATCTGTACATACAGCTAAGCTTAATTGCATGTTAGCATTGATTAGCTTGCAGTCATGGATTGACCAAATATGCCTGATTAGCACTCCAGCAAATCAATAAAATCAACAAAGCTCACCTTTGTGCATTCACGCACAGCATAAAATGTTTGGTGGACAAAATGAGACAAAGAAGGAGTGGCATAAAACACGTCTTTCTGTGGCAGCATTGGAGAAAGTTGTACATGTATTGGTAAATTGACTTTGTTGTGATTCCCCTCTCTGCATGAAAGTTTGAAATGAGCGAATATTAATGCAGTATGAACAAGAATGTTTGAATGTAGACACATAGAATCATCATACTGCTGTGATTATATGTATCAAGTGTTCATTCAAGGCTAAGGCAAAATATGGAAATATATATTGTGTATCAACATGGGCTAAAAATATCAAGATATTAGGGCTGGGCGATATAACCTTTTTTAATATCGTGATATACGATATATGTTACGATATTTTGCCTTGGCCTTGAATGAACACTTGATGCATATAATCACAGCAGTATGATGATTCTATGTGTCTACATTCAAACATTCTTCTTCATTCTGCATTCATATATGCTACTTTTAAACTTTCATGCAGAGAGGGAAATCACAACTAAGTCAATTGACCAAAAGTGTATTTATTAAAGTTATTAAGCAGTGGCACAAACATTCAAGTCATTTCCAAAACATAAAGTGCAAGATTGTCAGAGACATTTTAAGTGTCAAATAAAAATGAGCTGCATAATAGGAAATCAAATAGTATTTGTCCTTCACTATGTGGTATGTTACTAAGGTTATGAAATTCTCTTCATTCTCTAGCGAGTGACTTTTCAAATGATGCTACATATTAGCAGTAATGCTACTTTTTATAGCAACGCTTTCCCCCCCCACACTTGACAAATTACGGTTGTCTGTTCGTCATATTCCCACTTGAAGCCGAACCACCGCCAGACCATGGAAACCCTGCTGTTTTTATTGGGAATTAAGTCTTCCTTCATTTGTTACCAGACCCGCACCTTCTTTCTCTCATACTGGGCTACGTTAGCTGCTAACGTAGCCCAGTATGCTACCTCTCTGTTCTGCGAGGGCGTACACGTATGTGTCTTATGACGTGACAGTATGTGACGTATGTAAGAATGTGCGCCTGCTTGTCTGTGAGAAGGAAAGACAGCAAAGAGTGAGAAGAGCCTGAAGTGTACGCCCGTAGCTAAAAGCAACTGCGTGAGCACGTATACTCGAATATTACGATATAGTCATTTCCCACATCGCACAGAGACAAACCCGCGATATATCGATATATCGCCCAGCCCTAGTCCATATCGCCCAGCCCTTATCTGAAGTATTATTCCCAATGAAAGACTGCGCACAAGGATATTTCACAACTGTTTGAAAAGAAGACCATATGAATGCAATCCATCTACATTGAAAATGTGGTGAAAACTGATCAAATGGAAGCTCTATTACAGGGGTGCCCATTACGTCGATCGCAAGGTACCGGTCGATCGCGGAGGGTGTGTTAGTCGATCGCTAGCCAGGCATTTAAAAAAATAGACCTAAACATTAGCGATCATCAATCTTCACCAAGAAGTCACTTTCGTCACTTGATGGACATTCACTACACCCGAGGGTCTTGTGAGATTACACTGGCTGTTGCGAGCTCATTTTTAAGAAAAAGTGACAGACAGAAATGCGAGAAACACTTTTTATTTCAACACATTCGCTCCGTACCTGTTGTCAAAACTCTAAAGACTGACTGCACAGTTCCTATCTTCACAACAAAATAAGAGTCTCAGAAAGCTGGCGTGCACAAGCTAGCAAGCTAAGGAGCTAACAGCTTTCTTGTAAAGTGTATAAAAACGAGTTTGGAAGCTGGACAAATAAGATGCCAAAAACCAACCACTTTCATGTGGTATTGGACAGAAAGGAGGACTTTTGTTCTCCGTTTGAAAATGCCGACGTTATCCGCACTTCTGTCGGATTCCAATCAATGTAAGTCATCCGAATCAGGTAATACTCCAATTTATATTCTTGTTTTCATGAAAGAAAGGACTCTATATGTGTTAAACATTATTGCATTATTGTTAAAAACCTTTAATATGTTAACAAAAACGTATGTTTGATAAATAAAAACATATGAATGAGTTAGATCCCCTGAAAAGTATCTCGCCTGCAGAAGAAGTGTGAGCACCCCTGCTCTATTGCATCACAGAACGTATCGCGTTCCGACATTGAGCCTTATTCAAAACAAGCGTGTGGCTGTTTTATAGCCTCTGGTGCAATAAGGTATTTTAATGATGAGTTCATAAACAAGACTGCTCTTTTCTCACAGGGCTAAGTGATGATGTCATTCCTTCCCACCGGTTGAGTTCTACATAGTGGCCGACTTTGGATGCGGTTCAGAAATTCTCTATTTGATTGTGTGTGTGAGAGAGAGAGAGAGAGCGACAGCTGGGCTGAGAAAGTCGTGTGCTGCACACGGCGCCATAAATCAGTGTGTGGGATTATTTGAGTTTTGAAGCAGACACAACTGACAAACAGGAGGAGTACAAGTGTTGCAATGGCACAGTACAGTGCCAGCTGGACAGCTGTCGGTTTTCTACATTTGAGCCTGAAATCAATTCCAGCCATAAAGATTAAGTCCTGACTCCCAACTGTCAGTTTCTATTGGCACTTGTTCTAAGTCGGGTTATTCATCATGTTGATCGGCAGATGCAGACTTTGAATTTTGGAGAAACAAAACTGAGTCACCCCGAAGTAAGCAACTGTCTTCGGCCCCGGTCAACCCCTAATTTTCTTGTCCAAACACCTAAGCCACTTTTCAGAGCATTGTTGTCAAATTGGAAATGACAAATTAACGTAAGAAAAATGTCCGTATATAACTGAAATGACATTGTTAAAATACAACATATACACATACACCACAGTGTATATGTTTCTTTTAGTTTTTATTCATAGCTGTATGTAGAAGTGGCTGGTTGCATCAGATGCTTTATTGTCTTTAATGTCATTTATGTTCTTTGATGTTTGATGTTTCCCTCTTACACACATGTGAGAGGGATGTGTACTATGGCTATGAGTTGTTGTGTTTTTCCCTTGGCCTCATTCTGGACCCCCTCTCCAGGGCCCAGGCTTAAACCGATTTTTTAATTTTTGTTTACCTGTATCTCACCTTTTTCGTCAGCGATCCTGTTCTGTCTCCCTGTAATGATTGTCTAATATTGAATGGGATTGTGCTGAAAATTTGAAAATGTTGATTTTCCAGAAGGAACTCTCCTTAAGGAATAAATAAAGTACTATCTAATGTAATGTAATGTAATCTAATCTACTAATGAACTAGGGCTAGGCGATATGGCCTTTTCGATATTTTGCCTTAGCCTTGAATGAACACTTGATGCATATAATCACAGCAGTATGATGATTCTATGTGTCTACATTAAAACATTCTTTATACTGCATTAATACATGCTACTTTTAAACTTTCATGTAGAGAAGGAAATCACAACTAAGTCAATTGACCAAAACTGCATTTATTAAACAGTTATTAAGCAATGGCACAAACATTCATGTCATTTCCAAAACAGAAAGCGCAACATTGTCAGAGACATTTTAACTGTAAAAAAAAAAATTAGCTGCACAATAGGAAATCAAATAGTGTTCGTCCTTCGCTATGTGGTAGGTTACTACGGACGTTATTAGATTCTGTTGTCGAATATTTTTTTCCATACGGTGTTGATCTGGAAATTTTTGCCTCTGCATTTTGAGGGTGTGGACGTGTGGCACCGAACGGAGATGTTAACATGCGGAGTAAGCACTCTTCATTCTCTAGCAGGTGACTTTTCAAATGATGCTACATATTAGCAGTAATGCTACTTTTTATAGCAACGCTTTTGGCCCACACTTGACTTATTTCGGTTGTCTGTTTGACATATTCCCTCTTGAAGCCTAACCACCGCCAGACAATGGACCCCCTGCTCTTTTTCTTTGTAATTAATTCCTCCTTCATTCGCACCTTCTTTCTCTCGTATTACCACTCGCACGGCTCTGCTATATACGTATGTGACGTATGACGTGACAGCATGTGACGTATGTCTGTTGTCTGTGAGAAGGAGGGACAGGAAAGAGCAAGAAAAGCATGTAGTGTAATGCCTGCAGCTAAAAGCAACTGCGTGAGAACGTATACTCGAATATCAAGATATAGTAATTTTCTATATCGCACAGAGGCAAACCTGCGATATATCGTGTATATTGCCTAGCTCTATAATGAACAGCTATGTTATTAGTAGTCTGAGTATATTAACCAATTTGATTGATTATGGATTGTTATAGGGTTTTGGGATAAATATGATATATACAGTACATCCCAAATGTTTGGACACACCTCATTCAATGTGTTTTCTTTATTTTCATGACTATTTACATTGTAGATTGTCACTGAAGGCATCACAACTATGAATGAACACATGTGGAGTTATGTACTTAACAACAAAAGGTGAAATAACTGAAAACATGATTTGTATGCTTGTTTCTTCAAAATAACCACCCTTTCCTCTGATTACTTTTTCGCACACTCTTGACATTTTCTCCATGAGCTTCAAGAGGTAGTCACCTGAAAGGGTTTTCACTTCAAAGGTGTGCTTGAAGCTCATGAAGAGAATGCCAATAGTGTGCACAAAACTAATCAGAGGAAAGGGTGGCTGTTTTGAAGAAACTAGAAAATAAAACATGTTTTCAGTTATTCCACCTATTATGTTAAGTACATAACTCCACTTGTGTTCATTCATAGTTTTTGATGCCTTCAGGGACAATGTACAATGTAAATAGTCATGAAAATAAGGAAAACACATTTAATGAGGTTTGTCCAAACCTGTGGTCTGTACTGTGTATATCATATTTATCCCAAAACCCTATAATGATCCATATTCATCAAATTTGTATATATACCCAAATTAATAATAAAATAACTGTTCCATAGTAATGGTCTTTTTTAGCAATGTCAATTCAGTTATTTACGGACATTTTTCTCACGTAAATTTTTTCATTTCTCCATTTGTATATAACTCTGTGTGTTCATGCATAGTTTTTATGCCTTCAGGGACAATGTACAATGTAAATAGTCATGAAAATATAGAAAACACATTGAATAAGAAAGGTGCATCCAAACATTTGGCCTGTGCTGTATATATCGTATTCATCCCAAAACCCTATAACGATCCATAATCGATTACATCGGTTAATGTACCCAGACTAATAATAAAATAGCCGTTCTTTAGTAATGTTTTATTTTAGCAATGTCAATTCAGTTATACACGGACGTTTTTCTTATGTTAGTTTGTCATTTCTCCATTTGTACATAACTCCACGTGTTCATTTATAGTTTTGGTACCATTGTGTACAATGTAAATAGTTATGAAAATAAAGAAAACACATTGAATGAGGTGTGTCCAAACATTTGGCATGTAATGTATATATCATATTCATCCCAAAACCCTATAATGATCCATAATCGATCAAATCGGTTAATATACCCAGACTAATAAAAAAATAGCTGGTTTTTTTTGGTAATGTTTTATTTTAGCAATGTCAATTCAGTTATATATGGCCATTTTTCTCACGTTATCATTTCTCCATTTGTACATAACTCCACGTGTTCATTCATAGTTTTGATGCCTTCAGAGACAATCTACAATGTCAATAGTCATGAAAATAAAGAAAACACATTGAATGAGAAGGTGTATCCAAAGTTTTGGCATGTACTGTACAGTTTTAATACTATTATTTTAGTGTGATAATGCATGTTGATGACACTTTCTCGCCGTGTCTGCAAACTTGACGACGACAAGCAAACGGGCGCAATGTAGCATTTTAGCTAGCGGCTAACTTCCTCCACGGTATGCAAATCCTCACCTCCAGGCGGCGAATATTGTACGCTTCTTACAAGTATCATCCCTGGAGGATTTGGAATAGCTCAACATGCTACGCTACACGCCGTAAGAGGATAAGCTAACCGCTTAACACAAGCTAGAGCTCTTGAACATAACTCAAGGTGGACGGATCCACGATGGTCGATACTATAGTGATTGAATCTATATTGTTTTAATGAAACTATTTTCTGTGGTTTTTGTTATTGTTTACTTCGTCCATGGGCACAGGAGGGGTTTATGGACAAAAACCAAAGGATTTCAATCAGAGCCAATAGTGGGATATTATTTAAATATTTGATAATATTATTACACTGTGATCTCGTGTTTTTGTCTAATTATAATATTGAAAATGTAACCGTCATTATCAGCATTGGTATGAGCAATGCTGCCTCTCTAATTAATTTGCGATGGATCGGTACCCACATTTGTAGTATCACCCAAAACTAATCTAATGTATCCAAACAACAGAAGGAGTGCAGATAAAACCATGTTACAAAGTAACCAGATAATAACGGTAAATTAGCAAGTTGATTAGCAATACTTGTGAGACAACGATACAACTAAAAATGATGTAATATCTTACCGCATATGTCAGCAGCAAAATTAGGAGCCTTTTTAGCATATTTTGAAATAATTATCTTACAATTGCGATAATGATTGCTATTCCTGACCCATTTTCGAACCAGACAGTTTTTAAGAGTATTCTAATTTTTACATGTTCCATTTCAATTCCCTCCAACGCTGACCCAATCCATCCATCCATTTTCTACCGTATTCCCTTCGGGGTTGCAGGGGGCGCTGGTGCCTATCTCAGCTACAATTGGGCGGGAGGCGGGGTACACCCTGGACAAGTCGCCAGCAGTCCAACGCTGACCCTTCTTTTATTTTCAGATTGTTTCCCCAAAGATTTCATTCTTCAGCCACCTTGCTGCTATACCCTTGGTGCAGAGCAGGACTATTCACCTGGCAAATCTGTCCTGAGAACGACACCATACCGGTCGCCCGAGTTCAGTCTAAAACTCTGCAGACAGACATTTTTGCAGAAAATTCCTAAAAACACCATAGTTGTCCTGTTGTGCAGAGGAAGTTGAACCACAGTAAACAATTTGGCAGATCCTTGCATTGACATTCCATCCTCACTCGCACACACAACTTGTGATTTTCATAACTGGGGCGTTCCTCAAGCCTTTCCTTTTATGGCAATAACACACGTCTTTTATGTAACTCAGGTGTTGCTGTAACTTGTTTACCTCAGATGCAGTCTCGTGGAGTTATACAAGTGGTGTTTCTGTTTAGGCCCTCTCTTCTTCATCATTTGGGATATCCAACAAGGGCCTTTTAAATTCACTTTTTAAAATTCGGGAAGAGACTCACATTTTTGCAGTAGATTCTAGCTTTTTCTGCAGAAGGTCCTTAAAGACGGCGCTATCTAGAAAATAAAGTCCATCCATCCATCCATTTTCTGCCGCTTATTCCCGGTCGGGGTCGCGGGGGGCGCTGGCGCCTATCTCAGCTACAATCGGGCGGAAGGCGGGGTAATAAAGTAACTATTGGAATTCACTCAACTTTGCTGGGGCGGGGTAAACTCTGAAGTGGGTCAAAGTGATACGATCCACAAAGTTGACTTAAAGTGGGAAAAATGTTAGATTGGAGCATGGACGATGCTGAATCGTTGGACAAATGTCCAATGGCCGCACTATATGATTATTATTATTGTCTCTCCGAACTTATGAATCATTTTCTTAACATGCACAGTGGCCTAGTGGTTAGAACAGGGGTAGGGAACCTGTGGCTCTTTTGATGACTGCATCTGGCTCTCTGATAAATCTGAGCTGATGTTGCTTAACACAATAAGTAATGAATAATTCCACTTGTAATCACAGTGTTAAAAATAATGTTCAAAATATAAATTATTCTCATTCATTTTTAATCCATCCATCCGTTTTCTACCGCACCTGTTCAAGTAGTTGCGTCAATGGTAAGAAGTTATTTATTTATTATTGGTCAGTGTGGTGCTTGCCCTCCTGGGGGTTCTTCAGACCCCCAAACACCGACATGAGAGCCTGTTTCAGGGTTACAATATTGTTTTATTTTTCAATAAATCTCTCAGCTGTTTTCCAGCAATTGTATTTCCAGCCCCAACCCCATCTCTCCTCCTGGCTACTGCTTGTAACAGAGCGACAGGTGATTAGGTAACAAGGACCAGGTGGGCCATCTACGCACCTGTTGCTGCAGGCCACGCCCCCTCCACAGTAAGCTTCAGAATAACAATGTTATTACAAAGAATAAGAGACCTATTATATTCTAGAAATGTTGGTTATACCTTCAACTACCCCCATTTCAGAACCAGTGATATTGCCCTTAATCACAAATGTCTCAAAGGGCTGCACAAGCCACATCGACATCCTCGGCTCAGATCCCATGCAAGTTAACATCTTGCGGTCCTAAAAAAAACTGCTGAAAAAAGCTCCAGGCAGGAAGCCGTCTGCACTGGCCGGATATATGGCTCTCCCTCGGGGTAGAGAGAAGAGCAGGGAGCACGGAGGTCGCTCAACCTTACGATAGAGGAGGTCTCGTATTTTAACGCGAATGTATATCACTACTGACATCCCAGCTTGACATGTCTGCCTTTTAGCTGTTTTAAATGAATAAATAAAACTATACTTACATTTCAAAGTGGCTCCTTCCACGCCATTTAGCGCCGCCATTTTGAAAATAATTTTCAGCATTGAGTGCGCAAAGGATCTCTGGAAATGAAAGGGTACCAAGTGTACACGGATGCACACTCAACGGACACTGAACTTTTTGGAATTGAGACAGCCTTTGTCAGCACTCCACAAATATGCATCGCCTCTATGTTAAAATAATGCTAGCTAAAGTTTTTTACACAATTTGTTACAACCAAACCTACAACTATCATTTAGAGAACATTAGTCTCAGGATTTCTCCTACACTGCCAAGATACCTGTAGCGGTGGCAGTGTAGTCAGGGATGTGGTTTCGAGCGTGGTCCCCAGGATGTCATCGAGTAATTTGCATAATTTTTTATGATATGATTTTCTATAAAAAGGCGCAAATGTATACGTTTAAAAACAAATATATTAATCAATGGTAAATATGTTATACTTGTATAGCGCTTTTCTACCTTCAAGGTACTCAATGAACTTTGACACTACTTCCACATTCACACACACATTCACAAACCGATGGCGGGAGCTGCCATGCAAGGCACTAACCACGACCCATCTGGAGCAAGGGTGAAGTGTCTTGCTCGGGGACACAACGGACGTGACGAGGTTGGTAGAAGCTGGGGATCGAACAAGGAACCCTAAGGTTGTTGGCGAGCCTACTCTCCCAACCGTGCCACCCCGTTCCCCCGTCAAATTAGTACAAACTTTTTTTTTTATTGTTTTGCCATATTTTCAATTGTTGCTACTTTTTGTACAGTGCACTTTGTTGAGATTTTTTTCAAGTGTTTAGAGACTTTTAATTACTTAAAAATAATAATAAAACAACTAGCTACAAATCTAGCATCGTCTTCTGGTGTTTTTAGAATTTTTTTTTTTGTTATTATCAGTCCAACAAAATAACACACAATAATAATACAATCCCAATTCCAAAACCAAAAACCAACCAACCTTCTTCCGGTGTTATTATAAACTGTACTCGTCTTTAGAGACTACTTCTGTCCCTCGATGTCCCTGACAAAAAAAAAATGAGCTGCAGCGAGCATGACGTTAGTTTTTCCCATTTTTGCAAACACGACGTCCGTGCCTGAAAGGTGATTGGCAGAGAACAAGAAGGTGTTTTATGTGATTTTGCGCAGGAAGTAAAACCTGAATTAAAACAACTAGCAACAAATCTAGCATCTTCTTCCAGTGTTTTTAGAAAAAGATGTTTATTATTATTAATCAGTCCAACAAAATAACACACAATAATAGTACAATCCCAATTCATTCATCCATCCATTTTTCTACCGCTTATTCCCTTTGGGGTCGCGGGGGGCGCTGGTTTCTTACTCAGCTACAATCGGGCGGAATGCGGCGTACACCCTGGACAAGTCGCCGCCTCATCGCAGACAATTCCAAAACCAAAAACCAACTAACTTTCTTCCGGTGTTATTATAAACTGTACTCGTCTTTAGAGACTACTTCTGTCCCTCGATGTCCCTGACAAAAAAAAAGTGAGCTGCAGCGAGCATGACGTTAGTTTTTCCCATTTTTGCAAACACAACGTCTGTGCCTGAAAGGTGATTGGCAGAGAACAAGGAAGTGTTTTATGTGTTTTTGCGCAGGAAGTGAAACCTGAATTAAAACAACTAGCAACAAATCTAGCATCTTCTTCCAGTGTTTTTAGAAAAAAAAGTTTATTATTATTAATCAGTCCAACAAAATAACACACAATAATAATACAATCCCAATTCATCCATCCATCCATTTTCTATTGCTTATTCCCTTTGGGGTCGCTGGTGCCTATTTCAGCTACAATCGGGCGGAAGGTGGCGTACACTGTGGACAAGTCGCCGTCTCATCGCAGACAATCCCAATTCCAAAACCAAAAACCAACTAACTTTCTTCCGGTGTTATTATAAACTGTACTCGTCTTTAGAGACTACTTCTGTCCCCCGATGTCCCTGACAAAAAAAAATGTGAGCTGCAACGAGCATGACGTCAGTTTTTCCCAGTTTTGCAAACACAACGTCCGTGCCTGAAAGGTGATTGGCAGAGAACAAGGAAGTGTTTTATGTGTTTCTTTGCCGCAGGTAAAACCTGTTGGACCGATTAACCTGTAGCTAGTTTATCATCCGTTCATCCATTTTCTACCGCTTGTCCCTCTCTGGGTCGCGGGGGTGGCTGGAGCCTATCCCAGCTGCAAACTGGCGGGAGGCGGAGTCACACAGGACAAGAAGTCACCTCATTGCAGGGCCAACACGGATAGACAGACAACCAAGATTGGTAATAAAAGTTAAAAATTGTGTCAGACTTTGTGTGGGGGCTACAATATATTATATAACCTTGATTTGTTTTCAAGTAACAAAAACAACACCTTATTTTAAATATGTGGCAGTAATGAAAATGCAGTGGCGGCGCGCCACATTTGATTACATTTAGGGGAAACCCTGCTTCTGTATGACTGTATTTAACATACTTGTTTTTTTGTCCTGTCCAGCTTCTCAGGCATATCACATAGTTGATGTAGATGCCCATATCGGCGGTTCAGATTTACTTTACTAAAGGGAAGTGCAGGATACTTCTCTTATTGCCTTATTTGTATTGGACTTCATTAAATTTATTTATAGTATCATTTGGTGCAGCCGGGCCGGAGCAGGAGGGGATAGAAAGAGGAAAAAAGGAAGACGGAGGGGGAAGTTGTGGGGACAAGAGGGGTTTTAGACAGAGAGACAAAAACAACGGCAAACGCAACAATAACAACAACAATAGAGCAACATCAGCACATACGATATGTACAAATATGATGGTAAAAGTGATAACAACGAAGCAGTTACTGAGATAAATAATAATACAAAAATAACAATGAGCATTTTTACACTACAAATGGAGCATTACAAGTCAGTGTCAGGGGATGAGGGGTGGAGGCAGCGATAGCGGCGATGACCAAGAAGAACGCGGAGTTAAAATATAATTACAACACTTTATGTACATATTTATATAATATTTACATATTTATATAATATGTAACTACAAGCTCCATTCACAGAGTCCCATTGCTTTTATGAGCGGTCGAGCGAGTCAAAAGCCGAAAAAAAAAAAAACATATATTTTTATTTTTTTTATTTTTTATTTTTAAATTTTTTTTAAAATTTTAAAATTTTTGGCGGCCGTAATTCTTTCGTGGCGGGCCGCCACAAATAAATGAATGTGTGGGAAACCCTGCAAATACCTATTGGAAATGAACAATACCAATAATTTTCCTCTATTATCAACAATACAGTTGTTCAAATGCAACTATACATATACGTAATGATAGCTACAAATATAAAAGGAATACCGAAAAATGGAGGGGAAGACAGAGAAGCAAGCTATTTTAACCTTGTAGATTGTTATAGTAACAGTAGGTTAAGCTTTGTCTGTGTGCCATGTGTTACCCAAGGGCAACAACGTTAATACATGTATTTTTAACACACTTAAACAATCAATATTTGGACATTTGTCCCATCGACTTAGAATCCTCCACTTTCTAATTGTGATGCACCAGGGAATGGAACATTTTTCCCACCTGTAATAGTGACATAAACAACATATTAATTACAGTTAGTTAAACAGACTCTACATTTATAGTGCATTCACCTTCACGGCTGACAGCTCGCTACCATTTGAAAACCTCTTTTATTTTCTTGAATGAGATGACTCCATCCCCCCCAACTCCTCCTTAGTCCAGTGAGCCCGTTACCTTGACAACAGCAGAACATTATTATCAAGAGCCGTGCGTGTGCCGAGCTAACCGTGGCAAGGCTGCGCTGAGCAAAAAGCGCTGCCATTAAGTGTGTCACGAGCACGGCCGCCGTCTCCTCAATGCGTCCCTTCTTTTGCGCCTCGCTTGGCTTCTCCGGTGCAATATCGCCCTTCAGGTTCTGTGGCTTGTTTTTCAATTGGTTTCCTGCAAAACGGACGGATGTACCTCGTCGTCACCACTTCTGACGGCTTGTGGCCTACATTTGTCTCTTAATAAGCTGCCATTGTGCTTTGAGGACCATTTCCAGTCCATATTTACATGTTATGCCTGCAGTTTTTGCTCCATGGACCCACTATGGTTATTATTGCGCAAATGTTGCGAGGTGCAGAAGATCATTGTGCAGTGGTCCCTCCCTGCTGGAGACAGACCTTATTAATAATGTAGATGTTTTTGTCGAGATGTGTGGTGTGCATCTCTTTTTCTGTAATCTTTCTCTCTACCTCCCCCCCCCAGCCCATCTCTCCTTCCCCCTCAGCTGTCTTCCACACCCTCCAGTATCCGATTTCCTCTCCAGTGTTTGTGCATCGAAGAGCAGATGACTGAATCTAATTAGTGGAGATATTACAATAAGCTCCGATACCTGATGCTCGGACATACTGCAGGCCAAAACTGGACTGATACGCGATGCCACCGGTGCTTCCAAATGCATGTTTGCTCCTCAGATGTAAAATGACTGCAGTGACCATTGCTGAGGTCTCTGGTGACTATCATATGCACACCACCCGACATATTTGAACTTCTACTTTTACAAAGAGGATTATGACATCAAATACGACTTCAAAGGGGTCTTATTAATACAAAGCCAATTTTTCTTTATCAGTTGGTACTGGGGTTGTACTTAGGGCTGGGCGATATATCGATATTAGGGATGCACCGAAATGAAAATTTGTGGCCGAAGCCGAATAAAATTTAAACGCTTGGCTGAAGGCGGAATACCGAATACCGAATAATGAATGCAGTTTTTCACAATTTTTAAAATATTGCATAAATAGCCTACAATAAATATTTAGACATGTTTTTCAAATAAAGTAATTTTTTATTGAATATTGACATTTTTTTAATATTCCAGTAGTCTTTGCTTTTCAAAAAAAGCACAGTTTTTCATTTATATTAGGCCTTCAAACAAAACATGCATTCCAAAAAAAAATAAAGTGCATTAAAGTGGATAAACCCACAACAATTATTGTCCTGCTTAGCCACAGTAGATATGCTAATAATGTAAACAGAAGGCTCAAGTAAATCTCAATTAAGTGTGTGCTTGTAACCTCATACACTTATACAGGTAGCCTACACAACAGGCTAATAATGTAAACAGAGGCCCCACTAAATCTCAATAAGTGTGTGCATGTAACCTCATACACTTATACAGGTACACAACATTGTAACCTCATACACTTATACAGGTACACAACATATCCCAACGTCACTGCACGTTGGTTGATTGCGTGACCGCGTCAAAAAATTGCGTCACACGCCACTATTCGGCCTTGTTTTTAACTCATTCCACCGAAGGCCGAATGTGGCTTTTTTTGCCATATTCGGCCGAATATATTCGGTTACCGATTAACTGGTGCATCCCTAATCGATATATACGATATATTGCAGGTTTGTCTCCATGCGATATAGAAAATGACTATATTGTGATAATCGAGTATACGTTCTCACGCAGTTGCTTTTAGCTGCGGGCATTGCACTACAGGCTCTCTTCGCTCTTTCCTGTCTCTCCTTCTCACAAACAAGCGTACTTTCTTACATACGTCACATACTGTCATGTCATACGTATACGCCCTCGCAGAGCAGAGGTAGCAGCATGGGTAAAGTTAGCTGTGATGCTAGCAGAGCCGTGTGAGTGGTAATACGAGAGAAAGAAGGTGCGAATGAAGGAAGAATTAATTCCCAAGAAAAACAGCAGGGGGTCCATCGTCTGGCTTTGGTTTGGCTTCAAGTGGGAATATGTCCAACAGACAACCGTAATTTGTTTCAAGTGGGAATATGTCGGACAGGCAACCGTAATTTGTCAAGTGTGGTGCTGAAGCGTTGCTATAAAAAGTAGCATTACTGCTAATATGTAGCATCATTTGCAAAGTCACCTGTTAGAGAATGAAGTGTTTGAAACTCCACATGTCAATTGATTGAAATTGATTGATTGAAACTTTTATTAGTAGATTGCACAGTACAGTACATATTCCGTACAATTGACCACTAAATGGTAACACCCGAATAAGTTTTTCAACTTGTTTAAGTCGGGGTCCACGTTAATCAATTCATGGTAAGATCTCCATTCGGTACCACACGCCCACACCATCAAAATGCCGAGGCAAACATTTCCAGATCAACACAGTATGAAAAAAATAGTTAACAGAATTTAATAACGTCCGTAGTAACCTGCTACATAGTGAAGGACGAATACTATTTTATTTCCTATTATGCAGCTCATTTTTATTTGACACTTAAAATGTCTCTGATTATCTTGCACTTTCTGTTGTGGAAATGAGGTGAATGTTTGTGCCACTGCTTAATAACTGTTTAATAAATACACTTAGCATATATGAATGCAGTATGAAGAAGAATGTTTTACTGTAGACACATAGAATCATCATACTGCTGTGATTATATGTATCAAGTGTTCATTCAAGGCCAAGGCAAAAATATCGAGATATATATCGTGTATCGTGATATAACCTAAAAATATTGAGATATTAAAAGGCCATATCGCCCAGCCCTCAGTACCGGTACTTTTTTTGTTTTGTTTGTATGTCCTGGTGACATTGCTGGTAACATGAGCCGAGGCGCTTGTTACGAGTCGACATACAGAGCTCTTACAAGCATGGGGACAGAAGAGGTTGACGCCATAAACACTGAAGCGGAGCTACCTAGCGACTAACGTTTGTCCACAGTGTTTGTCCACTTATCTACGCCTCCATGGCGACAAATAAACTCAGGTTTTTACAAGTATCATGCCTGCAGGATGAGGAATAGCTAAACATGCTTCACTTTAAACGTAGGCGGATTCAATAGCTATCCGCTAACAGTAGGCTAGCGCTCCTGAATGTAAACAAATGGGTGGATCTATAAAAATATAGAGTATAATGCCCTATACAGTCAATACCACAATGATTAAATCAATATTATTTTTTATTTTGAAAAAATGTTGTTTATAAGCGCAGGAAAGACGTCTCTGGACACAGGAGATATTAAATTATGACCAATGTATGACCCTGTAACTACTTGGTATTGGATCTACACCTACATTTGTAGGATCACCCAACACTTATCTAAAGTATCAAACAACAGAAAAAAAGTAAATATTACATCTTAACAGAAGGGTAGATAGAACATGTTAAAACAGAAAGTAAGCAGATGTTAACAGTAAATAAACAAGTATATCAATAATCCATTTTCTACAGTTTGTCCCTCATACTTTTGTCAAAATAATACAATGGAATATTTGTCAGTTCAGTTTAATTCGAACATGCATACAATACAATAACAATGTAGTCCATCACATCGTTTTATTTCAGTAATCCAAAGAAGTTCAACAGGTCGTACAAAATTATGCAATTTGTTAATCTTATAGCCAGACCTGTTTGTTTATTTCTGTATCTGACGGTTTTGGCTACAACTGTGTAAAACACACAGGTCTGGCTACAAGAATAACAAATTGCATACTTTTTTTGAAGACCTAATGAACCTCTTTGGATTAGAGCATCACATATTTGTAGTTTCATTACAGCATATGTGAAAGTAGACAATAATGACAGTCATGATTGTCACAAGACAATAATGACTGTGCATGTGAGCCGTGTGCTTGGTATTTTAATGTGTATTTATGTTCTTATGATTTTATGTGTTATTATTAGGGCTGGGCAACGATTACATTTTTTTAATCGAAGTTAATCGCACTATTTCTCCGATTAATGGCGATTAACTGCATTGTATACGCAAAGCCCAATAATGAATTCAAAAGTAGTGTGTAGTGCACCTTTATTGGAATATTCTCCCACATGAACAAAAGCGCCAAAACATTTGTTGTGCAAACACAATTTAAATCAGTCCTTGTTAAACAGTAGCAGTTAAATAGCATATTTTATGAAAATCAACTCAAAAAATGTAAATACAAACATTTAAGCTTATTGCCACTGCCAGGGTATTTAAGTTATCCTGTTTGTTATGGAAAATAAATATAATCTACATACAAATCTCTGAGCCACAATCATAACATCTGAACAGGCAATTTCTGAGGTAACAGCAGAAACCTTTTTTTTTATCAGGGATCTTATGTTTAAAAAACCTATATTATAGGTAGTGGGCTGTTTTAGGGAATTTTTGATCAAATTATCCGTAGTAGCAATATTAATAATGTGTTTATTCTGCGTAGTGCACTTAGAATAATTTTGACCATATCTAGGAATTGATATGATGGGAATTTTCCGATTGTTTGCTTGGTGCTTTGATAAACTGAACGCATCATATACATGGTACTATATTGTGATGTTATGAGCCAGGGAATAAAATAACTACCCTACCCAGCATGCAACAGGAGTGAGGAGCATGTATAGGTTGTGTCGCCATGACGGTATCTTGTATGTTGTGATATGCACGCTCTGAAAGCAAACGTTAAGAAGTCAGCCAACACTCCTGGTCTGCATTATTCATAAATAGACAGACAACACATATACTCCGCTGCTTCACAGGCCGCTGGATGTAGCCGGCAAAGTATTCCCATGCTAGCTAGCCGGTCTAGCAAGCACGCCTCATTCAGTCCAAAACGGCCCGATCTATCCACATCCAGAATTGTCTGGCGGTCGTAAGTGATCCCGGAGTGACCACGCTGTAAGCCAGCCAGGAAATTTGCAGAATTGTCCGGTATTTTTGCCAAATGTTCCATCTTTACCAAGAGCCCCTCGAAGCCGAAGTACATCCGGGAGATGCCATCTTGTTAAGAAAAGGCGTTAACAAAATAAAAGCATGTAAACAACATACGCAAATGTGCGATAAAATAATTGTCGGCGTTAATAGATTGATGAGTTAACTCGTAATTAACGCATTAATTTGCCCACCCCTAGTTATTATGAATTTGCACTAAATTAGTTTTTTTTGTTTTACTTATTTTGTTGTACAATGACAGTAGAGATCTATTCTAAGAAGTAGAGTTTATTAATCCTACCCTTTTTTTCACATCATAGCTGTTTTATCCCATTTATTGGTTCTCTGTAACAGAACAGTGAATAAATACATCATAAATAATATACCATAAGTAAGTGAATAAATATTAAATACATAATAGTCATCTTTTTTTTTTAAAGTTCAAGATAATTTTGATAATTGCTCTTCTTTTTACTTTGTGAACACTTGTAGTTTGAGTAGTCTCTTAAAATTAAGGATATTAGTGCTTGGTTTGATTTTTTATTTTATTTTTTTTGCATAATCCATTCCATAATTTAATTCCACATACGTATATGGTAAAAATTGTAAGTGTTGTACGTGCATACAAATGTTTTTTATATAAAATTTTCCTCTTAAGGTTATATTTCTCCTCTTTTTGTTGAGAAGAAATGTTGTACATTCTTGGGTAGCAGGTTATAGTTTGCTTTGTACATAATTGTAGCTGTTTGCAAGTGCACCAAATGATTGAATTTCAATATCTGTGATGCAATAAATGAAGGGTTTGTATGTTCCCTATATCCAACATTGTGTATTATTCTCAATTATCTTTTTTTTTTTTTTTTACATAGTTGGTGAATAAAGCACACATTTTTAGTTATCACCACTTATTTCTACACAATAACTCCGATGAGCAGTAGAGAATATAATGTGATATATAATATAAGATAACGTCTTGGCGTAATTCATTATTAACGTGTTTCTTGCTACTTTATGTTGTATACTTTTAACATGAGGTTTCCAGGTCATTTTATCATCTGTTATTACAAAAGTGTGTTTTCTTTTACCTTTTCAATATGTACTCCGTCAATTTGTATTTGTTTGACTTTCCCTTCTACTGTTACCGAATAGCATTATTTTATTATTGCTGAGATTCAAAGATAGTTTGTTTTTGTCAAACCATAAATGACCAATGTTACCGCACATGTCAGCAGCCAAATTAAGAGACTGTTTACTTACTAATAAAAGAGAAGTTGTCTAGTAAGTTCACTGTTATTTAATGCTGAAAAAGTTATTCGATTCAATATGATTTAATGTATTATATTATTTTATGCTAAAGTAAAGCCAACAAAAAATGTTGTGGTCCCCTTTATTTTGAAAATAAGTGTCAAAATGTATTTTGATATCAGTATCGATGCCAAATAATTGGTGTGCTGGACAAATTGAGATCCCCATAAGTCCTGAAAGTGTGAAATTTAACCATGGAGGCATGATGGAGACATTTATAAAACCTAAAATCCTTCTTCGAAACTTGCTCCAAACGAGGCATTTGGAACTTCAGACTTTAGTATTATAACAATAAAATACTATTTTGCCTTAGTCACATCAGCGGATATTTTCATACATGGTAGAGGTTTACCCAAAGAGCTTTGTGCGAGTCCGCCATTTTTATTCAGTTGTAGTCAAAAAGCACCTTTTATTTTTCTCTATCCTCATGTTGTGGGGCTGACTGGCTCGTACATGCACATGCATCCTCCACTGATGCTAAATAGCATATAGTTCTAACTTCCATCCGTCAGTAGACTCCATATGGAAGAGACGGTCAAAAAGCATCTTAAAAACTGTCTGTAAAACATAATATGTGCACAATTTTGACCAAAGAACCACCAATACATGTTATGTCCACCAGTGTTTTTCAACCTTTTTTCAGCCAAGACACATTTTTTTCATTGAAAAAATGCGGAGGCACACCACCAGCAGAAATCATTAAAACGATTAAACTCCCCAGCTGATATTTACAGTAAAACGTCGTTCTCTCAGTTGTTCGATATGACTTCAAAGCATAAGCAAGCATGCAACACTATAGATCTTGTCTCAAAGTTGGTGTACTGTCACCACCTGTCACATCACGCCGTGACTTGTTTGGAGTTTTTTTTGCTGTTTTCCTGTGTGTATTGTTTTTGTTCTTATCTTGCGCTCCTATTCTAGTGTCTTTTCCTGTTTTGATGGTATTTTCATGTCTTCCTTGAGCGTTATTTCCCCGCACCTGCTTTATTTTTAGTAATCTTTTAAGTTGTTCCTATCCTTCTTTTTGGGGACATGGTTTATTGTCACGTCATGTTCGGATGTATTTTTTGGACGTCGTCTTTGCTCCACAGTAAGTCTTTGCTGTCGTTTAGGATTTAGTTTTTGTTTACTTTGCAGCCACTTCAGTTTTAGCTTCGTTTAGCATAGCCATCCCTAAGCTTCTATGCCTTTTCTTATAAGCACTCACTTTTTGTTTATTATTGATTTAAGCATTAGATACGACTGCAAACCCTTGTTGTCTCACACGATGTGTTCCCGAAATCTACGAAACTACCGCTTGCCACCTAATGATATGGAGTATATGGTGCATGGGTTTCAAACTATGGCCCGCCGTTTAATTTCATTTGGCCCTTGAGGCAATATCAAATCAACATTAGAGCTGGCTCGCCGGTATTATACAGTGGCGGTGCCGCTAATACTCATAATTGCCAACCCTCACAATTTTCCCGGGAGACTCCCGAATTTCAGTGTACCTCCCGAAAATCTCCCGGGGCAACCATTCTCTCGAATTTCTCTCGATTTTCACATGGATAACAATATTGGGGGCGTGCCTCAAAGGCACTGCTTTTAGCGTCCTCTACAACCTGTTGTCACGTCCGCTTTTCCTCCTTACAAACAGCGTACCTGCCCACTCATGTAATATATGCGGCTACTACACTCACACAATAAATGCACGCATACTTGTTCACCAGCCATACAGGTCACACTGAGGGTGGCCGTATAAACAACTTTAACACTGTTACAAATATGCACCACACTTTGAACCCACACCAAACAAGAATGACAAACACATTTCGGTAGAACATCCGCACCGTAACACAACATAAACAGAACAAATACCCAGAACCTCTTGCAGCACTATCTCCTACGTGACACTACAATACACCCCCCCACCCCACCCCCTAATTTATTAGCCTGTGGAAAAAGTTAATGTTTATATTTACCCCAGAAGGCTGCAAATAGAAAAGACGTTTTCAATTTTTTATTCAAATTTAATTTAATGTACCATTGATGTGTATTAATTTGTTTTTTTGAACGCTGTGTTGGCCTTGCGATGAGGTGCCGACTTGTCCAGGGTCTACCCCGCCTTCCGCCTGATTGTAGCTGAGATAGGCGCCAGCGTCCCCCGCGACCCCATAAGGAAATAAGCGGTAGCAAATGGATGGATGTTGCACTATTAAGATATATAAGCGTTGCTTTTCCATATTCAGTGTTAAAGCCAATCAGTGTAGCAAACTGAGCAATAATTAAGGTTTTATTCATGCACTTTCTCCTGCTACTTAAAAAAAGTTAAACGTTAAAGTCACACACACACACACACACACACTATAGGTATAGGGTTGGGTATCGTTTGAATTCGAATGAATCCGATTCCTTGTTTCGATTCCGATTCCTGACGATTCTCAATTCTGTTTCTCGATTCCGATTCTCGATTTCGATTCTTCTTGTACCATGCCGGGATCAATGTGTTTGACAGGTAGTCCCTGGAAGGTGGTATGTATTTTGGGTTGAGAGTTTTCACCATATCCCTGCAAACATAAACAAACATGTAATGTTGCTGTTACTGTTTTATCAATTAGCTTAGCTCTAACGTTATTGCTTAGCTAACCTAAATGTTGGAGATTCCACCTCTGAAAAGGGATGCAGTCTTTTGACTTTGTGTGCAGTGACCTTTCTGTGGCACCGACATCTTCCCCATTGCCGCTACGGTGAACGGAGTACGCTGAGCACATTGCGGAGCCTGGCTAGCAGCTTGGAAATTGTCTATAAAAAAAATACGCGGGCTAATTTGTTAGCTGCCTCAACGTTGGCGCAAAACGCATTATTTATTGCATATACGTATATTGTTTTACTTACCGGATTCGGACTGCAGTGCAGTCACCGAGGTGCTGGGCGTCGGAGCCAGAGGAAGAGGCAGAGGAGGACGGTCGGCGCAGCACGTCCAAGACGGGACACGCATTTATTTGTACTCCATGAACTCGGAGGTGCTTCATCATGTTGGACATGCACCCTCCTAAGCACGAAACAGTCCTGTCGCATGTGTTACATTTCGCCGATATGTCATTTTTTTTAGTAAAATAAAGCCACACTTTCGACCGCCGATGCCCGCTATCCATGCTTGACTGACTCGCTCGGCTATGCTAACACTTCCGGCGGTGGGCGCTTCTTCGTTGATGTTCAGCGGCTTCTTCTTCTGGGTCGACGGACTTATTATTTTTTTCCGGTCGGCGGACTGGGTATGGAAACTAAGAATCGAAATTTAAACTTTTAAACGATTCCGGGAGATTCGGAAAGTTAGTCCCGGTTCCAATTGATACTCTATACCCAACCTTAAGTATAACACAATTACACTGCCGAGTTCTAGACAGCACTGACACTCAACAACGGCAAATTATTTGTAGACTATAATTACTGGTTTGCAAAACATATTTTTAACCCAAATAGGTGAAATTAAATAATCTACCACGGCATACCAGTGGTTGGAAAACACTGATGTAGACCACGAGGAAGTTTTAAATGTAGAAAAAAAGTCATAATACAACCCCTTTAACATTCTAGTTCTAAATTACGGTTTGAGAGATCTGTTAAGCCTCATGTGCTCAGTGAGTTTCTAGTGGCTGTGGTTGTGGTGAACGGCAGGACTGTAAACTGTAAATGTGTTGTCCCAAGTGGTCAGTTTAGTGTATTTTTTGGTAGCCATGCTTTTTATACCAGCCTTGTTTTTGCTGTAGTTCTTTTCTCGGAGTTATAAATCTTGACGTAATTGCCCTGTGATGCAAAACCCAAATCACTGCAGAGGACAGTGGCTCTCGGGAGGATACAGTGAGCCATGACCTGGGCTTACAGGCACGAGCACAGCAATGATCCAAATATATGGCCAAATGTGGTAGAAATTGTACAATTTTTGTTTTGTTTTACTAAGTGTTTTTGTGCCACGAGAAGATGGATATAATCATTTCATAATACGGTTATTTTGACAAAAATTATGATGGTACTATTGTTATCACGCTGTTGTTGAATGTGTTTAGAAATTACGACACACCCTGACATCTTTTTATTTAAAAACAATCAATAAAAAAAGAAGACATTTGGCGTTTCTCAAAATTCCGTGAACCTTGCCCCAATGCCGGTGAGTCCGAATCGCCCCCAGCGTCTCCTTGACGAGGCCGTGATGTTTCTGTGTTTAACTCCACCCCTTTCCGTGGAGTTAGTCTGTTCACATGAAGGTCCAGGAGAAAAAGTGACTGGCGGTGTTAACACAGTGGAAACACGGATGCCTCCGTTCTTTAAACGACAAAAAGGCATTTTGGACACGGTCCATCTCAGACTACAAAACATAAAACGTGTAATTGTTTTTGGTGTGACCCTGTTAGGGCTGCAATTATCGAATATTGTAGTAATCGAGTTATCGATCCATTGGTCTGTTTGATTGATAAAGTAATTGCTAAAACACACTTTATAGCCCCGATGCATTTTTCACGAAAAATTGTTGAAATAAACAAATGTTTTTGTATTAGTCATAACTTTTGTTACCTTCTATTTACCTTTTTGGCCGTCTTTTACATTTTTTTTTTCCTTTGGAATTCCTTTTTTACCTTTTGCTATTCCTTTTTTACCTTATTTACCTTTTATCTTCTATAGTCCTCCTTTTACCCTGTTATTTACCTTTTTTACTTTCTATATTCCTTTTTTTTATTTACCTTTTATTTACTTTCTTTTACCTTCTGTTTAAGTTCTATTTAATTTATTTCACCTTCTATAATCCTCCTTTTATCTTGTATTTACCTTCTATATTCCTCATTTTACCTTTGATTTACTTTCTATTGAACTTCTGTTTAATTGATTTTAACTTCAGCAGTTTCTATATTTCAGATTATGGAGTATATGAGATTAATTATGTAGTACATTGTGAAGTACATTATGAATAAATGTATATAAAAGAAGAGGGGTGGGATTAAATAAACTCTGGAAAAAGTGGAAATTGTGATGTATCATGTATGCTTGCATGTTCGAAATAAACTCAAAATCCACTCAACTCATATTCCTCCTTTTACCTTTGATTTACTGTATTTTACCTTTTATTTACTGCATTTGACCTTTTATTTACTGCTTTTACATTCTATATACCTTCTTAACATTTTATTTATCTTCCTAAACCTTTTATATTCCTTCGTTTACCTTTTATTTACCTTCTTTTACCAATGATTTACCTTTCATTAACTTATTGTGCCTTCTTTTTACCTTATTTTCACCTTTTGTGCGGTCTGGATTTTATAAACGTTTATTAATTACACTCAAATGATCAATAAAAGCAACACAATAAAAATGACAGATTTTTTTGTTAAAGCATGTTAATCAATTTAATCGATTAATCATTTCAGCCCTAATCCCCGTAGATTTCAGCGTTCATGGCGGATGACTGAAGGATGACAGGTTTTGTTTTACGGTGTTAACACAATCTTTGGCAAAGCACGTTAAATTTCCGTAAACAAAAATTTAAAACGTCAATGTGTGAACCTAGAGGTTCAAGGTGAACAATTAAATGGTTTCTCAGACGGTAAGTGTGTACACAAGTTTATATTGTTGTATATGTTACGGGGAAATATGTTTGTCTCGTGTTTTTATGTCAGCATTTAAGCGAGCTAGCGATTAGTTCACCAGCTGCTTCTTCAGGAAATGAGCAGTACCACCAGTCCTTGAGTTTATTAAAGTACCAAAATGAATCACGGTTTTACGATAAATTTAATTTGAAACGCTAGTCTGGGGTTTTACTAAGGTTTATTAATAATACTGGTATACCAGTTCGTATGTAAAACATTACATTTATGCTTGGTTGAACCTAATGTGTTTTTAACCGGTGTTTCGTTTTCAACAGATTTGACGAAAAATGTTACTTCAGATATTGAGGTCGGTCTTTAGAATCACATTGTACAAGAATTCGGCCACTTTAGTTTTTTTGTGTTCATATATTTAGGATTAGGAATATTTTACAATTCAGATGTTTTTGATCACACAATTTCCCACTAAAAATAATACATTTATTAAAATATTCACCTACCGTGAATCGGTATCATTAAAACCCTGCCATTAACCATTGTCATTGAAACATACATTAAGCTTTTTGTGATTGCAGTAATTGGTTTAATTGGAAATGTTTCAGCTTTCAAAAATGTGATATTTTGAAAGATTAGCAACAACAAATGAGTCAGTCTTAATGCTGAAACTCAGTAAAAACGGCTGTATCATTATTCTTATAATTGGAGTTGTATAACAAACTATGCCTGTCTAAAGATCGTAATACTTTGCATCATGATAGCATTTGTTTCTAAATTACAGGGCTACAAATTCCAAAGAAACACTTTTAATCGGATATCTCTGACCAATATTATACATGTAAAGGCAATTATAATACATGTCTCCAATCATTCTCTTTATTTTTGTGAAAGTTTGTGACAGACTAGTATTGGATTGCTTCAATTATATAAATGTAATCATTCTCAGTAAAACATTGGAAAATAAGAAATAATATGTCCAGGGTGTAAACTGCCTTCCGCCCTAATGCAGCTGAGATAGGCTCCAGCAACTCCCTTGACCCCAAAAGGGACAAGCGGTAGAAAATGAATGGATGTACAACATTGCAGCAACACAAAACAGAGAAAAAAACGTGCAAAAATGATTTGCTTGTGTTGTATATAATGTTAACGCTCACAACTCCAGGGGTTCGTGAATGCAACCTTGCTTGGCCTCACCGTCATTGGTGCATAATGAGGAAGTGCTGTGTTGTATTTTGTGGTGACTGGGTAGCACTGCAGCGTTGTGAGGGCTCCTATTGGCTTGTTGAAGTGGGCCATAAAGTTTATAAGGCGAATCAGACTCTGTGTGCGTCTGCCAGGACGCTACATTACTTTCAAGACTTTACTTGTAGAATATCAGCGCCAAGAGCTTGTAGCTGAGTCGGCATTCCTTTAGCACCTAAATGAGGCACTGATTGCTTTTGCTTTTCTCAGCTATGGCTTATGCATTTTTATTTGATTCACATAAGACTACTGTAAATTAAGATTACCAAGCATGTACAGGAGATAGTTGGTTCTAAGACAGGTAGGGATGTAACAATAAACTGTATTAAAAGCCTACTGAAATTAGGTTTTCATATTTAAACGGGGATAGCAGGTCCATTCTATGTGTCATACTTCATCATTTCGCGATATTGCCATATTTTTGCTGAAAGGATTTAGTAGAGAACATCGACGATAAAGTTCGCGACTTTTGGTTGCTAATAAAAAAGTAGGAAGTAGCAGACGATGTGTGGGTGAGGTCACGGGTTGTAGAGCTCCTCACATCCTCACATTGTTTACAATCATAGCCAGCAGCAGCTAGAGCTATTCGGACCGAGAAAGCGACAATTTCCCCATTAATTTGAGCAAGGATGAAAGATTTGTGGATGGGGAAATTTAGAGTGAAGGACTAGAAAAAAAAAAAAAAGGTGATTGCAGTGGGAGCGATTCAGATGTTTTTAGACACATTTACTAGGATAATTCTGGGAAATCCCTTATCTGCCTATTGTGTTGCTAGTGTTTTAGTGAGTTAAATAGTACCTGAAAGTCGGAGGGGTGTGGCCACGGGAGTGTTGACGCCAGAGTCTCTGAGGGGAGCCACGGCAGCTGCAGCAGGACAGAAGCTCCGCGGATCTGCGGTAAGAGCCGACTTATTACCACAATTTTCGCACCGAAAACTGCCAGTTGAGATGTAGTCGGGATCCATGTTCGCTTGATCCGTAGTAAAGCTTCACCTCTGGGAATTTTAACCAAGGAAACACCGTGTGTTTGTGTGGCTAAAGGCTAAAGCTTCCCACCTTCATCTTTCTACTTTGACTTCTCCAATATTAATTGAACAAATTGCAAAAGATTCAGCAACACAGATGTCCAAAATACTGTGTAATTATGCGATTAAAGCAGACTACTTATAGCTTGGATCGGGCTGGAAAATAATGTTCACTACAACCCGAGACGTCAAATGCACGCGTCCTCATACGCGTTGTCATACCTTGACTTTTTCAACACGATATTTTGCGGGAAGTTTAAAATTGCAATTTAGTAAACTAAAGCGGCCGTATTGGCATGTGTTGCAATGTTAATATTTCATCATTGATATATAAACTATCAGACTGCGTGGTCGCTAGTAGTGGCTTTCAGTAGGCCTTTAATGATAACTGCAGCAAAACTTCAGAGGTTCAAATAGGGCTGGGCGATATGGCCTTTTATTAATATCTCAATATTTCTGGGCCATATCGCGATACACGATGTATATCTTGATATTTTGCCTTAGCCTTGAATGAACACTTGATGCATATAATCACAGCAGTATGATGATTCTATGTGTCTACATTAAAACATTCTTCTTCATACTGCATTAATATATGCTACTTTTAAACTTTCATGCAGAGAAGGAAATTACAACTAAGTCAATTGAACAAAAGTGTATTTATCAAAGTTATTAAGCAGTGGCACAAACATTCATGTCATTTCCAAAACAGAAAGTGCAAGATTGTCAGACATTTTAAAACAAGCTATTAGAGCACTTTTGTGCATGATGTCACTAAGATGACATATCAAAACAACACTAAATTAAAGTGTACTTTTTGTACAGAACGCCACTACAGTAGTTTAAAACAATTAAAGTGCACTTTTGTGCATGATGTCACACAAGATATTTCAATAACTGTCAAATAATAATACGATATCAAATAGTGTATGTCCTTCGTTCTGTGGTACATTCCTGCGGACGTTACCTCCTTCTGTTGTTGATTCTTTTTTTCACATGGTGTTGATCTGGAAATTGTTGCTTCGCCATTTTGTGGGTGTGGCACCGAACGGAGGTGTTGACAAGCAAGTTTCAAGCACTCTTCATTCACTAGCGGGTGACTTTTCAAATGATGCTACAAATTAGCAGTGCTGCTACTTTTTGTAGCAACACTTTTGCCGCATACTTGTTTAACATATTCCCGTTTGAAGCCAAACCACCGCCAGAAGATGGACCCCGTGCTGTTTTTCTTGGGAATTAATTCTTCCTTCATTTGTTACCAGATTCGCACCTTCTCTCTCTCGTGTTACCACTCGCAACGCACCGTTAGCATCACAGCTAATGTTACCCATGTAGCTACCTCTCTGCTCGGGGAGGGCGTGTGACGTATGTAAGAAGGTGCGCTCGTTTTCAGTCTCCGTGAGAAGGAGAGACAAGAAAAAGTGGGAAACGCATGCAGTTTAATGCCTGCAGCTAAAAGCAACTGTGTGAGAACGTATACTTGAATATCACGATATAGTCATTTTCTATATCGCACAGAGACAAACCCGCGTTACATCCAGCCCTAGGTTCTAATAACACTTATGAAATGAAACTGCACTTTGCTCATGCTAACATGAAAACAAGGGACATTAGGTTTTTCCCCAATCTAAACATTTCATATAAACACATTGCTGTCTAAGCAACTAATATGTTCAATTGTGCTCATTTCAACTTGCAAACTGTACTCTTAGAACAGAGTGATGGATCTATACTCAGGTGAATATGAGGCGGATGTGTTTTTACGCTGTGTTCAAGGACAGCTGAATAAATTAGGACACCGCCAGAAAAAAATAATGTATTTTTACACACTTTTTGTTTTCTTTTTGTTTGTTTGGAGGGACGGCGTGGCGCAGTGGGAGAGTTGCCGTGCGCAACCCGAGGGTCCCTGGTTCAAATCCCACCTAGTACTAACCTCGTCACGTCCGTTGTGTCCTGAGCAAGACACTTCACCCTTGCTCCTGATGGGTGCTGGTTGGCGCCTTGCATGGCAGCTCCCTCCATCAGTGTGTGAATGTGTGTGTGAATGTGGAAGTAGTGTCAAAGCGCTTTGAGTACCTTGAAGGTAGAAAAGCGCTATACAAGTACAACCCATTTATCATTTATCATTTAAATGCGACTGTACAAACTGTTATTTAAAACAATAAAAGCTTAGATATTAAAACAGATGCGATCCTCAGACTAAAAGACTATCAGTGAAGCACAATAAACATCCACAATGGTGGGTTTTCCAACACTTTATTTATTTTTGTTATTAAAAAAAATATTTGCTCCAAATTTTTTAGTATGTTCAAGTACTTTTTGCTCACAGTTGACAAAACCGCTATAGTATCGTTAATAACTGTTGGTCATGATTACAGTCATATAACATTTTCTTAATGTGACGGTTCTTTTTTACTGCCGTGTTGATTAATGCACATGATCAATCTGAGCTTCCGTCACAATAATTTAAAAGCAGAACATAAATGCAAATCAGTAAATATGTGTGTGGAGGTCTTGCTCCTCGGGGTCCCTTGGACCACCAATGACGGACATGACAGCCTTGGTCATATTTTTGAACCAGATTTATTTTTCAAGAAATGTTCTTTTTATGCTTTTCAGCAAATGTCTCTCACTCTCGCTGCCACAAGCAACTCCCCCTCTCCTTTCCTGACTGCTGCCTTTAACAAAGCGACAGGCGATTAGACAAACACTCTCTCAGCTGTGTCATCTACGCACCTGTCGCTAATCTCGAAGCCGGTTCTGCCACACCATGCTTTTCCACAATGTGTTTACCTACCAAATATTTAGCATCGTGCAGATAAACTCAGTGCAGTGTAGGGTTGTCCCGATACCAATATTTTGGTACCGGTACCAGTACAAAAAATGTATTTTGATACTTTTTGATGCTTTTCTAAATAAAGGGGACCATAAAAAATGGCATTATTTGCTTTATTTTAACAAAAAAATCTTACGGTACATTAAAATGTTTTTTGTTGCAATCATAGAACAATTTTGTCCTTAAATTAGTGAACATACTAACAACTTGTCTTTTAGTAGTAAGAAAGGAAACAAAAGTTCTTAATTTGGCTGCTGACATATGCAGTAACATATTGTGACATTTCTCATTCTATTATTTTGTCAACATTATTAAGGACAAGCTGTAAAAATGGATTATGAATCCACTTGTTCATTTCCTGTTAACATCTGGTTACTTTCTCTTTTAACATGTTTTATCTAAACTTATGTTCAAATGCATTAAGCACGTATTCTTCTGCTGTCTGATACTTTACATTAGTTTTGGATGATACCACACATTTAGGTATCAATCCGATACCAAGTATGTACAGGATCCTACATTGGTCATATTCAAAGTTCTCTGAGTTTATAAACATTAGAATTTAAAAAAAAGAAAAAAAGATTTTGTGCCCATAAAAAATATATATGTAATCATAGTAGTATCGTCTGGATACGCTATTGTACTTGGTATCATTACAGTGGATTTCAGGTTTAGATCGACCCATGGCATTTGTTTACATTCAGGCACACTAGCTTTTGTTAGCGGTGACGCCAGTGAGCTATTGTATCCTCCTAGGGTGTGTAGTGAAGCATGTTTTAACTATTCCTCGTCCTGCAGGGATGATACTTGTAAGAATCTTACCTTATCCGTCCCCATGGAGGTGAGGATTAGTGATTTAGAAGGAACTAAAACACTACCGACTGCGGATGGATGTTCGCTGCTAGCCATGTCTTAAGTACCTCTTCCTGAGGGTGTTTCAGTGTTATAACTTTACATTTATTGTCAGTTTTTCAGCCAAAATACGTCCATTCTCCCTTTTCTGTCTACACGCTGTGTCTGCTTGAAAGTACTCTGTGTTTGTGTGCTGCCGAACATGCTTATCTGCTCGTAAAATCAGCAATGTCATGACATGATGGTGCGCCCGTTTGGAACCGGTACTTTTCAGAGTATAGTACTAATTTTGATTCATTAGTACCGCGATACTATACTAGTACTGGTATACCGTACAACCCTAGTGCAGTGTTACAGAACTTATCGTACCTTTCCGTATCAGTGTTTACTAAATCTTCATGTATTTGTGGCTGCCCGCCATGAGGAAGTATGGACCGCCACCAATGGATTTGAAAAAGATTTGGTTAGGTGGTGGTCGTGATTTTGCTTCTTAGCATAGCTCATATGCACTTGTCTGCGAGAAAATAATAAGGCATAGCAGGGAGGGATCCGTGTTGCCAATTTAGCCACTTTGTCACCATATTTAGAAAATATTCAGACCCTTTTAGATACTAAAAGTTTGAGCGTTGAAGTATTTTATTCATATTTTTTCTAACTGAGCCATGCGAACTTTACTTGGTGATCAAATAGAAGAGCCGCAACCCACCACCACAACTAAGCAGCTGTGGGAAACTGCATGATAATGCAAATTAATCAACGTTTTCCATCGGCGTGCTGCTGAAGTCTGCATAGGTTAACATATCGCGTTTGCCCAAATGGTGGTAATATTGATTTGTAGGTGTTGGTACATAAGGTGTGTGCAAGTTCAACAGCACACTTGATAAAAGCCAGACAGACATCAGTGCTGCTGCTGCTAAAGGTTGACTTTCACTTGGGTCTGATCTATTCTCTGATATGAGAGCCAGACACCGGAGTGATTGGAGATTGTTCTCTGGATTCACACTGCTGAGTCTCCACACTCCACTTCTTGGTCCAGGTTTTTGTATTTATGGCCCGAGGATTGCAAAATGATTGTACAAAATACATGTAGTTGTCTACGTTTCTTTTGCTTCTGCATTTACATGAAAATATAATGTCACACTTGAATATCCAGAATGGAGGTGAAGTAATAATAATAGGCAGTTTCAGTTCAAAAGATGTAAGTAATGCAGTTGTTCATGTGATATCTAATGAGATTGGACGGCGTGGCGCACTGGTAGAGTGGCCGTGTGCAACCCGAGGGTCCCTGGTTCAATCCCCACCTAGTACCAACCTTGTCACGTCCGTTGTGTCCTGAGCAAGACACTTCACCCTTGCTCCTGATGGGTGCTGGTTAGCGCCTGAATGTGTGTGTGAATGGGTGAATGTGGAAGTAGTGTCAAAGCGCTTTGAGTACCTTGAAGGTAGAAAAGCTCTATACAAGTACCATTTATCATAATCATTTATCATTATCAGATTACCTTATTTTCCGGACTATAGGGCGCACCGGATTATAAGGCGCACTGCCGATGAATGGTCTATTTTTAATCTGTTTTCATATATTAGGCGCACTTGATTGTAGGGCGCAATAAAGGAGTCATAGTATTTAATTGTTTTTGTAAATGTAAAACACTTCCTTGTGGTGTACATAGCATGTAATGGTGGTTCTTTGGTCAAAATGTTGCATGGATGATGTTTTACAGAGCCGCTTTCTGACAGTCGCTTCCAGATGCACCGTTTTGTGAGAGGTCTTATTTACGTGACTCACCTTCGACAGCGTCTTCTCCCCGTCATCTTTGTTGTAGCGGTGTAGCGTGCAAGGACGGGAGTGGAAAAAGTGTCAAAAGATAGAATTAACTCTTTTAATGACATTCAGACTTTACTTCAATCAATAACAGAGCAGCATTTCCTCATCCGGAAACAATACCAGAAATGTGTCCCATTAAAAACATCTCTAGTAACTGAAGTTCCTTGGGTGAATAGTATAAACTCACTACACCGGTATGTTTTAGTGCTTTCATGGCGAGTTTACTGACAGATATAAGTAAGAACTTTACACTACTTTATATTAGAAATGGCAACAGCAGAGGATGAATGTCTCATAACAAGAAGATAGAGAAAATAAGTTTATCGACTACAGTGTCGCTACGGACTGCAAAGGCGGATTCACGCAATTTTTTAGGATTTATGCAGATCCCAAAAACAGATCAGCAGGTACCAGAATGTAAGAAAAGTTGCTTTTGCATAATATTGCCAAACAAAATGCCAGATAACGTCTTACCTTATACACACACACCTTAGTAATACTCTTATGTTGAAGCACATCAAGCAGTGCGGCTTCATAGCTTACCAAAGCCTTACTAAAACATTTTGATAGATTTTTAAGGACCGAGTGTAATGTTCTATATTTTCAACGTAACATATACAATGTTGGTGTTGTTTACTTGAGTCATATTGCCATTATAGTGCAGTCTACACATATCTCTTATGTTTGACTACCATCTACTGGTCACACTTATAAGTACACCATTTACCAAATAAAATAGCTTTAAGGTCGGTAAGCATAACCAGAATGATTCCGTACATTAGGTGCACCGGGTTGCATGGCGGAAAAAAAAGGACTTTAAGTGCGCCTTATAGTCCGTAAAATACGGTAGATAAGGACACATACGTTTTTCTTTTTTTATGCATTCTAACTCGTTAGTAAACAAAGTCAGCTGACAACGAAAGTAAGTAGTAGCTCCAAAAACACCTCAAAACGTCAACATTTTATGTATATGTTATAATGATGTTCATATATAATGTAGTAACAGACACATTCGTACTAACATGACAATATTTGCGGGATTTGGTCACTTTAAAGGGGAACATTATCACAATTTAAAAAGGGTTAAAAACAATAAAAATCAGTTCCCAGTGGCTTGTTGTATTTTTTGAAGTTTTTTTCAAAATTTTACCGGTCTCGGAATATCCCTAAATAAAGCTTTAAAGTGCCTTATTTTCGCTATCTTCGAAACCACTATCCATTTCCCTGTGACGTCACACAGTGCTGCCAATACAAACAACATGGCGGTTAGCACGGCAAGATATAGCGACATTAGCTCGGATTCAAACTCGGATTTCAGCGACTTAAGCGATTCAACAGATAACGCACGTATTGAAACAGATGGTTGGAGTATGAAAGTATTGAAGAAGAAACTGAAGCTATTGAGCAAATAGCTATTGACGCTATTCATAGCCATAGCATGGCCGAATAGCTGCGTTAGCATCGCCGGTAAAATGTGCGGACCAAACGATCAGGACTTTCGCATCTTGTGACACTGGAGCAACTTAAATCCGTCGATTGGTAAGTGTTTGTTTCGCATTAAATGTGGGTGGAAGGAAACGTAATATAGTTTGCAAATGTATCTGCAGGTTATCCATACATCTCTGTGCCATGTCTGTCTTAGCATCGCCGGTAAATAGCATGTTAGCATCGATTAGCTGGTAGTCAAAATCAACAAAACTCACCTTTGTGATTTCGTTGACTATCGTTGCAAATGCATCTGCAGGTTATCCATACATCTCTGTACCATGTCTGCTTTAGCATCGCCGGTCAAATGTGGAGACACTCTGGCACATTCAATGGGGGTCTGGTGGCAGACACTCTGGCATCCTGGGGCCAGTGGTGCAACTTGAATCCCTCCCTGTTAGTGTTGTTACACCCTCCGACAACACACCGACGAGGCATGATGTCTCCAAGGTTCCAAAAAATAGTCAAAAAATCGGAAAATAACAGAGCTGAGACCCGGTGTTTGTAATGTGTTGAAAATGAAAATGGTGGGTGTGTTACCTCGGCGACGTCACATTCTGACGTCATCGCCTCCAGCGCGATAAACAGAAAGGCGTTTAATTCGCCAAAATTCACCCATTTAGAGTTCGGAAATCGGTTAAAAAAATAGACGGTGTTTTTTCTGCACCATCAAGGTATATATTGACGCTTACATAGGTCTGCTGATAATGTTCCCCTTTAAGCATACCATTAATTTAACAGACTCATTGTAACGTTCATTTTTCCCTTTTAAGAAGACCAAATACGATTAAGTATGGCAAACTTTGTGAGAAATAACAGACTTCTTTGAGACACATTTTGATCCAGAACCTTGTATTTTTGAGCCTGAACATAAAGAGGATGATCTACAAGTTTTCAAAGCTGCATGCTAAATACATCCAGATTTAGTGAAACACTCATGTAGCAGTATTACTAAGTGCTTAACAAGATACACAAACTATGAACATAATTAAAACATGACTTACTGTACAATGTCTGCTCTCACTAGGATGCCGACCTATGGGATTTTTATATCTTCCAGTGCAGATTAATAATTAATTATAATACTCTCATTTTAAAAAGGTGGATGTAAACAAGCTTATTTTCGTGTCTTTTTTTGCCATCTCTGGGTCTAAGTTGGATGTTACAGTGGCCCAATTTCTCGGTGTATGACCACATCCTTCTACTATCCAGGTAAGAGGCATGATTTATAATCTACAATTAACTGTTACCAACGCAGAAGCAATGTAGCAGCTCACTGACTCGATATGTCAATATAGCAGCATAAACGGGTTACCGCTCGGTGATCAAGGAGCAGCTAAAAATAGTTTGTGTGCGTTAGCGCTTAAAACAAAACAATATCGCTAATTGGTGGTTAATATTTAGTTCACAAGAAGAAAATGGAGTATTGTTGGCATTTTTTTAAAGACTGCTTAATCGGCGTAATAATGCATCGTTAGCCACCCTGCACTTAACATATTTTACGACGTATAATGCAAAAAAAAGCGCAATACCTGTTCTTGCAAGACAAGAGCAGGTAATATTTTTTGAAAAAGCGCAGCTTCCTTTAAAGCATTTGCCATTAACTGTAGAAAGTATTTTTAGGAATTAGCTTTATATAATCTAATTGACACATTTGCATAATCTGTATTTGTTACATCGACTATTATATCATGTTGTCTATGTCCCTTTTATTTATTGGTCATTCTTGCAATATTTCAAGTCATGTTTACAGATTCTCATTAATCTCATGTTTAAAAATCATGGCACTTTACTGCTTCCTGGTAGAATATTACAATCCGTCCACGGTGAAATTGCCGCCGGTAAACAACAACAGGTTCCACTCCAGTAAAAACCCAAATACTTGTCTATCATCCTCCTCGCCATGTAGGCCATCCTAGTGCGGTCTGGCCTTAATCCTGTCCTGTGCACCCACCTGCTACTCTTCACTGTAGTGTTGTTTTTGGACTTCATTCCCAAACGCCTATTAGATAATACTCTGCGGTAGAAATGCCAACCACATATTTTCTTTTTTCATTACCATGGGGAATTTTAGTACAATATACTAATCCACAGAAAGGCAATTTACTTGTGATGGCATGGGCAATGGGGTGATAAGATAGCCTCTTTATATTATTTACACAATTGGCTATGATGCTTGCATTTTTTTAATGGGTTACAAAAATTTTATAAATACATTTAAAGACACATATGATGATGTTATTAGTTATTAGCATTAACATATCATTTTCTTGTCATAATATACTTGTTCTGTATTTTTGAATGTTTGCCTTAATTACACAAGGCACACTTTTGTTGTATTACTATCCCCAAATTTGTTTTTTGTTTGTTTGACATACAGTTAAAAAGGCCTTCAAAGTACTAACGGGAAAAAAATTTCAACCTGAGTTGGTTTTTTAACTCAAAAAATATGGACACTTAAGATATAGAAGCCATTTTTTTTACATTTTTATTTTTGTTTAAATATTTATTTGAATGGATTTTTATACATTTGTTTCCACTGTTACAAATAAGAATTGCGATTAATTCGAAAATCTATATTTTTGAGACGTTTTTCTTTACAGTTTTAAATAAAAAGTTTTAATTGATTTGTTATTTTTTTAATCATTATAAATAAGAATCACAATTCATTAAAAATAGACATTTTTTACACCCCTATTATCTAGTGTGTGTGTGTGTGCGTGCGTGTGCATATATATATATATATATATGTGTGTGTGTGTGTGTGTATGTATATGTATACATATATATATTTGTATTTTAGCATTTTAAGAAATGTTTTTTAATGTAGCCACGGTGTATATCTCAATATCACAGTATCGCAATACTGTATTGTATCTACTTAAGTGTCGTGATACGTATCGTATTGTAAAGTCCATGCTGATACCCAGCTCAAGCAACTATACAGGATGAAGGTTGTCACTAGCTCAATGCTAATATACAATGGATGATCCCATTGACCAGCTGATATAAGTTAGCATCACGGCCGTTTTAAACTTTTAACAAATTCAAGTTTAAGGGATTAATATTGCCAAAACGACTCATAGGCATATACATTAACCAAACTCTGCTAACACCAAGGCATTTTTACACCAAAAATATTTTAGTTTATGCTGTAAATGCTTTGTGTTTCTGATGGCTTTTAACAAAACTACTTTTTTGGTCCAAGGTGCATTTATAAATCAGATTGAGGGAACAGTTGTGGTCTGAAATGTGTAAGGGTTAGGGTTATACGCTCACTGGAATGTTACCAGTTTAGCTCAACACTGAGACTCTGTTGAATATCCTCCCATGTCCCGCCTCCTAAATCCTGATAAACCTTTGTCCTCATAGTTGGCCGCGACCAGGGGGAAGGGAGACTATCCTGGAAGGTTAGAAACATGAGCAGAGCTGGTGTGCTGGTATGTCTTAGGCTGGATTAGGGGGGACTGGCTGTGTCTTTTTGGGGGCTCCTTTCATGACAACAGCTTTTTTGTAAGTGTCTAAAATAATAACAAACAAAGTGTACTTGTCTTGCAACCAGTTGAGGCACATTATTGCTGGGCATTAAAGACAACAGAAACGTGTGTAAAATCAAGATATGCAGATTCATGCGGGTGTTTTTGTAGCTCCAGGTGAACAGGGATGGTTTGAAAAACATAGTTTTTTGAAGCTTGTATTGTATGTAGGGGTGACAATGTTTTAACAACGTTGTTCTTGTGTAAACATGCTCTTACACCGCAAGTTTAAGAGCCCATTTACAAATTAGTGCCTGGATTTGTTAATGTTTAACAATCCTCTACATCTTTCAACCGGCCTATATGCAATACCACACCCAGAATGGAAGTAAACATTTAGTAGATGTAGGTATTGGCGGATATTCAATTAGTCCAAGGGTCGGCAACCCAACATGTTTAAAAAATACCAAAACATGTTGGACCACAAATACCCCAAAAAATCTGTCCGGAGCAGCAAAAATTGTAAAACCTTATAAAAGTGTTATAGAGAAGACAACACATGATGTGTCTATTAGCCTACTATCAAAATGACTTTAAAAGTCTTATATAAGTGTTATAATGTAGACAACACATGATGTGTCTATTAGCCTACTATCAAAATGACTTTAAAAGTCTTATATAAGTGTGATAATGAAGACAACACATGATCTAAGTGTCTATATTAGCTGTATTAGCCTACTATCAAAATGACTTTAAAAATCGTATATAAGTGTGATAATAAGGACGGCTACCATGAATTGATTAACGTGAACCCCGACTTAAACAAGTTAAAAACTTATTGGGGTGTTACCATTTAGTGGTCAATTGTACGGAATATGTACTGTACTGTGCAATCTACTAATAAAAGTATCAATCAATAAAGCGTGGCGCAGTGGCAGAGTGGCCGTGAGCAACCCGAGGGTCCCTGGTTCAATCCCCACCTAGTACCAACCTCGTCATGTCCGTTGTGTCCTGAGCAAGACACTTCACTCTTGCTTCTGATGGGTGCTGGTTGGCGCCTTGCATGGCAGCTCCCTCCATCAGTGTGTGAATGTGGAAGTAGTGTCAAAGCGCTTTGAGTACCTTGAAGGTAGAAAAGCGCTATACAAGAACAACACATTTAACAATTATTTATCATTTATAATGAAGACAAAACATGATGTGTTTATATTAGTTATATTAGCCTACTATCAAAATTACTTTAAAAGACTTATATAAGTGTTATTATCATACTTGCCAACCTTGAGACTTCCGAATTCGGGAAATGGGGGGACGGAGTGGGTAGCGTGTGTGTGTGTGTATATATATATATATATATATATATATATATATATATATATATATATATATATATATATAGATATATATATATAGATATATATATATACATATATATATACACATATATATATATATATATATATATATATATATATATATATATATATATATATATATATATATATATATATATATATATATATATATATATATATATATATATATATATATATATATATATATATATATATATATACACATAAAATCCGTTCATGAATGAGTATATCAGTTCGGCCACCGTGTTCAATGGAGAAGTCTGATCTACAAAATTTGCAGGCATCATACCACTTCCCCTTCGAGCTGTCCTGGATGAACTGAAATCATTTTTTCCAATCATTATGGAACTTAAAAACGTACTTCTTCGTCTTACTTGTCGTCGCCATGTCTCTTCTTCAATCTCCTGCTATGTCTGTTATGTTTTTGGACATTACTACTTGCCGTAGTTTTGAAGCAATGCGTGATGGGAATCCAGATGTTGTGTGTCAGTGTATTAACGTGCCGGCTGGAATAAACACACGCTAAGAAATAGCTCCGTGCCTGCCTACTTTATGGATTATAGATAAACCTATGGATAACGGAGACATACTGTATATAATAGTCTCCTTTTCAGGTGAGAGAGGACGCTAAAGGCAGTGCCTTTAAGGCACGCCCCCAATATTGTTGTCCGGGTGGAAATCGGGAGAATTTCGGGAGAATGTTGGCCCCGGGAGATTTTCGGAAGGGGCACTGAAATTCGGGAGTCTCCCGGCAAAATCGAGAGGGTTGGCAAGTATGGTTATAATGAAGACAACACATGATGTAAGTGTCTATATTAACTATAGTAGCCTATTGTCAAAATGGCTTTAAAAGTCGTATATAAGTGTTATAAGGAAGACAACAGACAATGTAAGTGTCCATATTAGCTATATAAGCCTACTATCAAAACGACTTTAAAAGTCTTATATAAGTGTTATAATGGAGACAACACATGATGTAAGTGTCTATATTAGCTATATTAGCCTACTATCAAAATGACTTTAAAAGTCTTATATAAGTGTTATAATGAAGACAACACATGATGTAAGTGTCTATATTAGCTATATTAGCCTACTATCAAAATGACTTTAAAAGTCTTATATAAGTGTTATAATGAAGACAACACATGATGCAAGTGTCTATATTAGCCTACTATCAAAATGACTTTAAAAGTCTTATATAAGTGTTATAATGAAGACAACACATGATGTAAGTGTCTATATTAGCTTACTATCAAAATGACTTTAAAAGTCATATAAAAGTGTTATAATGAAGACAACACATGATCTATCTTAGCTGTTAGCCTACTATCAAAATGACTGTCGCTGGCTGATGCAATCTTTGTTGACAGAAATGCAATATTTATTCTACACATTTTTTACAACATTATAAAAGTATTAGTAAAATGGAGGCTTCTCAGAGGATCTCAAAATAATGTTGACAATAATATCGTTTATCGGCAGCAATTTGGAGGGCTATCGTCAAGCAAAATTTTTTATTGGCCCCAGACTTACGTAGAGGGTCAACATCGGGCTGCTGAAAGACAGAAGTAAACATTAATAACATATATATATATATATATATATATATATATATATATATATATATATATATATATATATATATATATATATATATATATAAATACGCTTTCACACTTTGGAGCCGCAAAAAATTCAAAGACTTATATAATTTTTGTAATTCAGGCAACAAATGGTGTGTCTATATTAGCCTACTATCGAAGACTGACGCAAATGTTTGTTGACAGCAATGTATTACAATTTTTATTGTACACATTTTTGCAAGATTGGAAAACATTAGTAAAACGGAGGTCTCACAGGATGAGATACTTTCTGGAAAGGTATAGATATGTGTGTCAAAGTTTAAGGAAACAGCAGGCTGTCTTCTTCTAATGGATTTATTACAATATTTGCAAGCTGCGTAACGTTTGCTGTGGTCTGGAACACCATGGCACACAAGTATCAGAAATGCAGCCGATATTTCATACTGATAATGTGTCATGAGACATGAAAATATAAATTAAATACACAGAGGACGTAAGTAAAGGAAATTGAATGAGCTCTAATATAGCTACAAATGAGGCATAATAATGCAATATGTACACACAGCTAGCCTAAATAGCATGTTAGCATTAATTAGCTTGCAGTCCTGGATTGACCAACTATGCCTGATAAGCACTCCAGCAAATCAACAAAGCTCACCTTTGTGCATTCACTCACAGCATAAAACGTTTGGTGGACAAAATGACAGAACGGAGTGGCTTAAAACATGTCTTTATGTCGTAGCTTTGGAGAAAGTTGTACATGTAAACAAACCAGGATAAATTCAAGTATCGCTGAAATTGGTTGGACAAAACGGTGCTTGCCAAATACTCTCATCAGTGAAGAATAGTTAACATAAACAGTAGGATTTCTAACAGTTAGGAATATTTGTGTCATCTTTGTTATCCTACAGAAAATATATTAAAAAAAAATAAAAATTCTTTATCTTCTATTTTCACACATCTGAAAGAGGTCCAGGGAGCCACTAGGGCGGCGCTAAAGAGGTTTGGTGACCCCCCCTGTATGGGCAATCTCGCCTCATTGCAGCTATTTTGTATTGTTATTGGTTTTACTGTGACGTCATAATTCCTCATTTAGCCTGCGGTGCACTTCTCTAAATAACTTGTTAGAACCGAGTTCTGTATGTTTAATACTGTGGCAGCCTGTCAGTCATGTGTGGTGTTGGAGTTCCTGTCCGACTTTTTCTGTGGCCATAAATGTGTCAGTGGTTCAGCCCGGTGTGTTTGTGTGCTGGAGGAGTGAGAGGAAGGTTGAGTGTGGTGGGGACTTTTTTTTTAATGTTTTTGTGGCTTTGGCGCGGTTTTGCAATAATAATAGTCCATCCATTCGTCTGACCAGTGTTCAGGTCCTACTAGAGATGGGCAATATGGTCTAAAGTCTCCTGCACTAACAATATATATCCCAACATATTTGGTATTGAGAAATGATAATACAACCATTTTAAATTGGGTTACAAAAGGGTCCTAATTTGGCTGCTGACATATGCAGTAACATATTCCGTTTTTATAATTTTCTCACAAGTATTATCATTTATATACATTGGCTCACATTTATAATAGCAATGTTAATGAAACTGAGAGTGTACAAATGAACCCAATAAGGGTCCATTACTATTAACTAAGGCTGGGCGTTATATCGATACACACAATATATTGCAGGTTTGTCTCTGTGCGATATAGAAAATGACTATATCGTGATATTCGAGGATATTACGTTCTCACGCAGTTGCTTTTAGCTGCGGACATTACACTTCAGGCTCTTCTTGCTCTTTCCTGTCTCTCCTTCTCACAGACAACAAACACAGGTCACATACGTCACATACGTCACATACGTATACGCCCTCGCGGAACCAAGAGGTAGTGGCATGGGTAATATTAGCTGTGATGCTAGCAGAGCCGTGCGAGTGGAAATACGAGAAAAAGAAGGAAGAATTCCCAATAAAAACAGCAGGGGGTCCATCGCCTGGCGGTGGTTTGGCTTCAAGTGGGAATATGTCAAACAGACAACCATAATTTGTCAAGTGTGGGCCAAAAGCGGTGCTACCAAAAGTAGCATTACTGCTAATATGTAGCATCATTTGAAAAGTCACCTGCTAGAGGATGAAGAGTGCTTACGCCGCATGTCAACATCTCCATTCGGTGCCACAAAATGCAGAGGCAAACATTTCCAGATTAACACCGTATGAAAAAAATGTCGTCAACAGAATTTAACAACGTCCGTAGTGAAGGACGAACACTCTTTGATTTCCTATTATGCAGCTCAGTTTTATTTGACACTCAGTGCACTCATAGCTTATTTAAAATGTCTCTGACAATCTTGCACTTTCTGTTTTGGAAATGACTTGAATGTTTGTGCCACTGCTTAATAACTGTTTAATAAATACACTTTTGGTCAATTGACTTAGTTGTGATTTCTTTCTCTGCATGAAAGTTTAAAAGTAGCATATATGAATGCAGTATGAAGAAGAATGTTTGAATGTAGACACATAGAATCATCATACTGCTGTGATTATATGCATCTGCGATGAGGTGGCGACTTGTCCAGGGTGTACCCCGCCTTCCGCCCGATTGTAGCTGAGATAGGCGCCAGCGCCCCCCGCGACCCCAAAAGGGAATAAGCGGTAGAAAATGGATGGATGGAAGTGTTCATTCAAGGCCAAGGCAAAATATCATGATATATATCGTGCATCGGGATATGGCCTAAAAATATCGAGATATTGATAAAAGGCTACATCGCCCAGCCCTACTATTAACTATCTGTCATTTAGCTGGGGACACCCTACAACTAGGTCTGTTCGACATATTCCCACTTGAAGCCAAACCACCGCCAGACGATGGAGCCCCTGCTGTTTTTATTGGGAATTGATTCTTCCTTCATTCGCACCTTCTTTCTCTCGTATCACCACTCGCACGGCTCTGCTAGCATCACAGCTAATATTACCCATGCCGCTACCTCTCTGCTCCGCAAAGGGTGTATACGTATGTGACGTATGTGGCGTGTGTTTGTTGTCTGTGAGAAGGAGAGACAGGAAAGAGCGAGAAGATCATGTAGTGCAGGGGAAGGGAACCTATGGCTCTTTTGATGACTGCATCTGGCTCTCGGATAAATATGAGATGACATTGCTTAACACGATAAGTAATAAATAGTTCAACTTGTAATCACAGTGTTAAAAATAATGTTCAAATTATAAAACATTCTTGTGCATTTTTAATCCATCCATCCGTTTTTTTGTACCGCACCTGTTCAAGAAGTTGCGTTAATGGTAAGAAGTTACTTATTTATTATTGGTTAGTGTGGGGCTTGCCCTCCTGGGGGTTCTTCAGACCACCAAGCACCGACTTGAGAGCCTGTTTCAGGTTTTTCTTTCAATAAGTCTCTTAGTTGCTTTCCAGCAGTTTTCTTTTTCTCTTCCGTTCTCGCTCACACTCTGGCTCCAGCCCTAACCCCGTCTGTCCTCCTGGCTGCTGCTTATAACAGAGCGACAGGCGATTAGATAACAAGGCCCAGGTGGCCCATCTATGCACCTGTCCCTGATTTCGAGGCCGGTCCTGGCAACTCCCTGCTTCGCTGCAGGCCCGCAGGCCACGCCCCCGCCACAGTTAGCTTCAGAATAACAATGTTATGACAAAGAATAAGAGACCTATTATACTCTAGAAAGGTTGGTCTTACTTAAAAATGCACACGTTTTGTTGTGTTCAGTGTTAAAAAAAAATAACTATATGGCTCTTACGGAAATACATTTTAAAATATTTGGATTCTTGGCTCTCTCAGCCAAAAAGGTTCCCGACCCCTGATGTAGTGTAATGCCCGCAGCTAAAAGCAACCGCGTGAGAATGTATACTTGAATATCACAATATAGTCATTTTCTATATTGAGACAAACCCGCGATATATCGTGTATATCGATGTATCGTGTATATCGATATATCGCCCAGCCCTAGTCCACCCCTATAAGGTTATTAATTTTCTCTGACAGTACAAAACCATCATATATATTTTGAAAAAAACAACAAAAAAACAGCTTGAACAGATCATTTGGATGAAGTAGTTGGTTGCTGTCACATTCAATAATTACTGTTTGTGGATTAGAAAATACTGCGTTTGCCTCCCTGAAAGAGAGAATATGTGATGTTCTTTGACTGACTTTCACATGCTGTGCTTTCCACCCCCCCTCCCCCCCAACTCACGTTTGCTTGTTTTGTGTTGTTTTTCAGGATTCTTTGGACACCTGGAGACTCGCTGGTGTTTTTCATTTTGGATTTTATCCTGCTGATATTCTCCCACAGCCATGGAATCGGTATGTTGATGAACAATCTATTCGCATATTGCTCATGTTCTTCCCGCTGGGAGCTTTGCTGGCTGGGCCTGTTTTGTCGTGCTTGTTTTGAAATGGCGGTTTGAAGCACCCGTGGTAACCGTGTCCCCAGTTTGTCACTTTCCCGACTTCCTCAATGGTTTGCAGAAGCATTAGTTAAAAGTGGATTTTGTCTTTTAAGAATGCAGGTACAGTGGGGAAAAGAAGTATTTAGTCAGCCAGCGATTGTGCAAGTTCTCCCACTTCAAATGATGACAGAGGTCTGTCATTTTCATCATAGGTACACTTCAACTATGTGAAAAAAAAATCCAGGAATTCACATTGTAGGAATTTTAAAGAATTTATTTGTAAATGACGGTGGAAAATAAGTATTTGGTCAACCACTCAAAGCTCTCACTGATGGAAGGAGGTTTTGGCTCCAAATCTCACGATACATGGCCCCATTCATTCTTTCTTTAACACGGATCAATCGTCCTGTCCCCTTAGCAGAAAAACAGCCCCAAAGCATGATGTTTCCACCCCCATGCTTCACAGTAGGTGTGGTGTTCTTGGGATGCAACTCAGTATTCTTCTTCCTCCAAACACGAGTTGAGTTTATACCAAAATGGATACATGGATGATACAGCAGAGGATTGGGAGAATGTCATGTGGTCAGATGAAACCAAAATAGAACTTTTTGGTATAAACTCAATTCGTCGTGTTTGGAGGAAGAAGAATACTGAGTTGCATCCCAAGAACACCATACCTACTGTGAAGCATGGAGGTGGAAACATCATGCTTTGGGGCTGTTTTTCTGCTAAGGGGACAGGACGATTGATCCGTGTTAAGGAAAGAATGAATGGGGCCATGTATCGTGAGATTTGGAGCCAAAACCTCCTTCCATCAGTGAGAGCTTTGAATGGTTGACCAAATACTTATTTTCCACCATCATTTACAAATAAATTCTTTAAAATTCCTACAATGTGAATTCCTGGATTTTTTTTTCCCATTCTGTCTCTCCCAGTTGAAGTGTACCTATGATGAAAATGACAGACCTCTGTCATCATTTGAAGTGGGAGAACTTGCACAATTGCTGGCTGACTAAATACTTTTTGCCCCACTGTACGACTTCCTGCAAACGGCAGACATCCAGTCATGCAGTGAGCAGTATTGTTGGTCGTCATGTGTGCAGAAGCCTCCCGTACCAGCAGGCAGTGTGAAAGCACATTAGCATTGAGCTCTGGCCGTTGGAATGCATGCATTAAGAGCAGGGCTTAGTGCACGCTGAACTTCTGCCTTCCTGTCCCATTGTCGGAGGCTGTGTTGGCGACGAAGAAAAGTAGGTCACGGTCTGTGCAGCGCTCGACTCGCTCCTGTCCAACAAAACCCCTAAATTACCCATTGTTTCACTCCGACACGCATAAGACACGCACACCTCCATCAGCTCCTCGTTGATGTTACACAACCATACAAACGAAGGTTGCGCAATCCGCCACAGAAATAGTGGGATATTAGAAAATGCGCTGGCTGGACTGTTGATATATTCCTGACACCAGCAGGCGGTGATAGCTCTTCCTAACATAAATCATCCCTCCTGGTTCCCCGTCTTGTGTCTGTGGCATCGCACCAGCGAGAGCTACTTCTGTTTACCTCCCTCATCTTCCCATATATCTGCTTACTGTCAGTGGAAACCAAGGAAACAGATCACAAAGCTCATTACGGTGCCAGGGTGGAATACACACTAGTGCGCCCGTGGGCACGCAGGCACACACAGACATGCACCACCCTCCTCCGTCTCCTCATGTGATGCCAGTCACATGGTTTCCAGGCAAGCCGCTCACTAAATCAGAATTATTTTTAACCGCCTTAAATCCTCCAATTGGCCTGCAGTTAGCTAAGGTGTTGGCATGTAGTGACTACCTGCTACTTCTGCTGTCTTGATAATAACCTCGTAACGCTCTTACTGGATCAATGTTTTTGTATTTTTCTTGGGAAGATGATGATTTTTTGGTTGGATTCTTGTAGTGCTATTATTGATATAGTTTTCCAACTGAAATGTAGGACATGTATGAGTAGTAGGGCTTGCGAGTCTTTGGGTGTCCCACGATTCGATTCAATATCGATTCTTGGGGTCATGATTTTTCCGAGTTAAAAGGATTGTGTATTCATTCAATACATAGATTTCAGCAGGATCTACCCCAGTCTGCTGACATGCTAGCAGAGCAGTAGATTTTTGTAAAAATGCTTTTATAATTGTAAAGGACAATGTTTTATCAACTGATTGCAATAATGTACATTTGTTTTAACTATTAAACGAACCAAAAATATTACCTATTTTTTTCTTTGTGAAAACATTGGACACAGTGTGTTGTCCAGCTTATGAGATGCCATGCAAGTGTAAGCCACTGTGACACTATTGTTCTTTTATTTTTATAAATGTCTAATGATAATGTCAATAAGGGATTTTTAATCACTGCTATGCTGAAATGATAACTAATATTGATACTGTTGTTGATAATATTCACTACTTTTGTTTTGTTCTGTGTGGTGTTTGTGTCTCCTCTCAATTGTTCTGTTTATTGCAGTTCTGAGTGTTGCTGGGTCAGGTTTGGTTTTGGAATTGGATTGCATTGTTATGGTATTGCTGTGTATTGTTTTGTTGGTATTGCTGTGTATTGTTTTTTTGGACTGATAAAAAAAAAAAAATTTAAATGAGAATCTATTCTGAATCGCACAACGTGTGAATCGCGATTCAACTTCGAATCGATTTTTTTCCCACACCCCTAATGAGTAGGGTTGATAGATGTAGACAATGATATAATTTTGGCCGACAATAGCGTTTTTAATACTGCAGTTACATTGTGATAATGTAGGGTTGGGCAATATGGCTTTTTATTAGTATCTCGATATTTTTAGGCCATGTCACGATACACCATGTATATGTCCATATTTTGCCTTGATGCATATAATCACAGCAGTATGATGATTCTAAGGGTCTACATTAAAACATTTTTGTTTATACTGCATTAATATATGCTCTTAAATGCAGAGAGGGAAATCATAACTAAGTCAATTGACCAAAACTGTATTTATTAAAAATTAAACAGTTATTAAGCAGTGGCACAAACATTCATGTCATTTCAAAACAGAAAGTGCATGATTGTCAGACATTTTAAAACAAGCTATTAGTGCACTTTTGTGCATGATGTCACTAAGATTATAACGATTGCCTGGCATGGTGATGCGGGTACGTTCTTTCAAGGATGCAGTCGGGAAACGAACACAGCGTACGGTAAGAAATTATTGATTTATTTAACAAATAAAAAAGACTATGAACAGAAAAACCGGTACTAGGCAGAAAAGGCAAAACGAACTGAACTAGCATGGGAGCTAGAAAAGAACTAAAAGCGCTAGCATGGGAGCGAGGGAAATAACAAACAAACTTGCACGAAGGCACCAAAGGCAAAACAAAAACTACTAGCATGAGAGCTAGAGGTAAACCAATGCATAGTGTTACTGTAGTGAAACACAAACTGCGTGAAACACTAACTAGGATGTGAGAAAGAATGGACAAAGAAGGCAGGCTTAAATACAGGAACGTATTCACAAGACAGGTGCGCGTCAAAAGTAAGGGAAAGGTGAAACTAATAAGCGACCATGGCGACAGAACAAACAAGGAAGTAAGGAAGTCAAACAGAATGTGATACAAAAACGGAACAAAACTAGAATATGGAATGATCAAAGCAGTGGATCATAGCAAAGATGACATATCAAAACAACACTAAATTAAAGTCCACTTTTTGTACAGAGAGTCACTACAATAGTTTAAAACAAACACATTGCACTTTTGTGCATGATGTCACAAGATATTTCAATAACTGTCAAAATGAGCTGCATAATAGGAAATCAAATCGCTATGTGGTAGGTCACCGCAGACAGTATCTCCTTATGTTCTCTATTTTTTCCATACGGTGTTGATGTGGAAATGGTTGCCTCAGCATTTTGCGGAGTAAGCACTCTTAATTCTCTAGCAGGTGACTTTTCAAATGAAGATACATATTAGCAGTAAAGATACTTTTTGCAGCCACGCTTTTGCCCCACACTTGACATATAGTCTGTTCGACATATTCCCACTTGAAGCCAGACCAGACGATGGACCGCCTGCTGTTTTTCTTGGGAATTAATTCTTCCTTCATTTGTTACCAGACCCGCACCATCTTTCTCTCGTATTACCACTCGCATGGCTCTGCTAGCATCACAGCTAATGATACCCATGCCACTACTTCTCTGCCCTGCGAGGGTGTATACGTATGTGAGGTATGAGGTGACAGTGTGTGACCTGTGTAAGAAGGTGCGCTTGCTGTCAGTGAGAAGGAGACACAAGGAAGAGTTTTTAGTGTAATGCCTGCAGCTAAAAGCAACTGCGTGAGAACGTATACTCGAATATCACGATATTGTCATTTTCTATATCGCACAGAGACAAACCCGCGATGTATCAATAAGCTCAGCCCTACCTGAGGTTTATGCATTATTTCTTTAAATGAACATGTTTGACTGCCATCTACTGGTCACACTTATTACACCATGTACCAAACAAAATTGCTTCGAGGTCGGTAAGCAAAACCAGAATTATTCCGTACATTAGGCGCAACCGGTTATAAGGCGCACTGTCGAGTTTTGAGGAAAAAAAGGCTTTTACCTGTGCCTTATAGTCCGGAAAATACGGTAATATAATCAAGTAAACAGAGCTCTGGTATCGTAATAGTATCGCATCAGCAGATACCCCCAGGATAAGATCAGCGTTCCTAAAATGACAGAACCGTCTATGTCACACTTAGAATGTGGAAAGTCAGGATTGGCAGCAAAGCTCTGGACGGGACTTTCTCAGTTCTCATCTCCATGTCTGAAACGGCGTGACCTGGCTAGCCCTTGAATTCCTCTGCCGAGGACGCCGCTCGCCATCATACTCGTCGCTATTAGCCGTCTTCCACTCAGCGCCACAGCGCCTCGCCTGTTCCCTGAAAACAGACTCCTTCTATACAGTATCAATCTGCGGTCTGCCTGAAGGGGAGGACGCAGAAGAGGGGAGGAAGAAGGGAAGGTAAGGGAAACAAAGCCTCTATAGTCGTCTCTCCGGCAGGGCAAGGCCGAGTCGCACTACCGGGGGCAAGTTATGTAACGTGACTGGCAGGGCCCACTTCTGTGTTCAGAGCTGCTGCACACACTAATCCCCACAGAGAAACAAGACCTTCTTTGGAGGGAAAGGAGCAGATAGAAGGGCGAGTACAAAGAGGAAACCAGGGAAGACGGTGTGATTACACGAATGCCAACCTTTCATTTCAACCAAATCGATCACTGACACCTTCCCTCTAAGCACGGCTGCTGGAAGAACAGCAGAATTTATACCAGCACCGACTTTAAAATGGAGGGAATTTAAACCTGGGCTTCACGGTGGCAGAGGGGTTAGTGCGTCTGCCTCACAATACGAAGTTCCTGCAGTCCTGGGTTCAAATCCAGGCTCGGGATCTTTCTGTGTGGAGTTTGCATGTTCTCCCCGTGACTGCGTGGGTTCCCTCCGGGTACTCCGGCTTCCTCCCACCTCCAAAGACATGCACCTGGGGATAGGTTGATTGGCAACACTAAATGGTCCCTAGTGTGTGAATGTGAGTGTGAATGTTGTCTATCTGTGTTGGCCCTGCGATGAGGTGGCGACTTGTCCAGGGTGTACCCCGCCTTCCGCCCGATTGTAGCTGAGATAGGCGCCAGCGCCCCCCGTGACCCCGAAAGGGAATAAGCGGTAGAAAATGGATGGATACCTGCTCACAATGAAAGTGACATGAAATACTAATTCAGTGGAACCTGGTCGGGATCTATCAAGCACAACCAACTAGTGAGCTATGTGCACGAGGCAAACTTCAGCTCGCAGCAGTGATACCGGAGGCCCACGGCAAAGCCGAGTTATTTGTTTGAAATGCCAAGGACAAGTTTGACAATATGTGGCTGTGGAACAAACAAGTTCATGCATGATAAAAGCCAGCAGATGGAAACATATAAAGTGTTTTCACTGATATCACGAGACCCAGAGTTCAAGTCTGCATGGAGAGTGAAAGTGAATGAAACGATAATTAAAAGTCAAAAGATACTAAAATACTACAAACATCTACACAATTGTACAGCAATCACAGATGTACGGAAATATCCTATCCAAATAACAAATGGCTTTCCGGAACACCAGCACGTCTCATTACTCTGCACCTCCGTTCTGGAAACTCTTTTTGACAGTTTTTACAGCCGGCAGGCAGTGACTTGTGGACTCATTTCAGCAGACAACATTTAAGCACAGACATGGCATCGCACGTGAATGGGACATCTCCACAGGTTGTATGGAAGTATTCCGAGCCTTGAATGATGCTGGTATGTGCTCATTGAGCTGCTTTGTATTAGCTGTGCAGCAATAACACACACAGCTATGCAGCTGCCACAGTCGATGTTTACAGGAGTATTGCACCTTCTTGAAATGTTTTTATTTTATTTTTACTTATGTATTTATTTGACAGGGAGTGTACATTTAAACATTGCTACCCACAGGTAACCAATGTCAAAGTAAATAAGACTTTTAGCCACCGTCTAATTTGCAATTAGGGCTGGGCGATATAGCCTTTTTTAATACATCTCAATGTTTTTAGGCCATGTCACGATACTCCATATATATCTCCATATTTCTGCCTTAGCCTTGAATGAACACCTGATGCATGTAATCACAGCAGTATGATGATTCTATGTGTCTACATTCAAACATTCTTCTTCATACTGCATTACTTTTAAACTTCCATGCAGAGAAGGAAATCACAACTAAGTTAATTTAGCAAAAGTGTATTTATTAAACAGTTATTAAGCAGTGGCACAAATATTCATGTCGTTCAGACATTTTTAAAACAAACTATGAGTGCACTTTTGTGCATGATGTCACTAAGATAACATATCAAAACAACACTAAATTAAAGTGCACTTTTTGTACAGAACGCCACTACAATAGTTTAAAACAAATAAAGTGCACTTTTGTGCATGATGTCACACAAGATATTTCAATAACTGTCAAATAAAAATGAGCTGCATAATAGGAAATCAAATAGTGTATGTCCTTCGCTATGTGGCAGGTTACTGCGGACGTGTTTTCCTCCTGTTGTTGACTATTTTTTTTGTACGGTGTTGATGTGGAAATGGTTGCTTGGGCATTTTGTGGATGTGGCACCGAACGGAGATGTTGACATGCAGAGTTTCAAGTACTCTTCATTCTCTAGCAGGTCACTTTTCAAATGATGCTACATATTTGCCTGTAATGCTACTTTTTGTAGCAACGCTTTTGACCCACACTTGACAAATTACGGTTGTTGTTCGACATTCCCACTTGAAGCCAAACCACCGCCAGACGATGGACCTCCTGCTGTTTTTCTTGGGAATTAATTATTCCTTCATTTGTTACCAGATTGGCAGTTTCTTTCTCTCGTATTACCACTCGCACCACAGCTAACGTTACCCATGCCACTACCTCTCTGCTCTGCGAGGGTGTATACATATGTGACGTATGTAAGAAGGTGCGCTTGTTTTATGTCTGTGAGAAGCAGAGACAAGAAAGAGTGAGAAGAGCCTGTAGTGTAATGCCCGCAGCTAAAAGCAACTGCGTGAGAACGTATACTCGAATATCACGATATAGTAATTTTCTATATCGCAGAGAGAAACCTGCGATATATCAAGTGTATCAGCACTATTTGCAACCCTTGTCCCTGTTTTTTTTTTTTTTTTTTAAGTTGCAAAAATGTAAAGCAAATACAAAATGATTGAGACAAGTACAAAAATAAAAATATTTTAAGCTAACTAATTTTTTTAAGCTGGATTCATATTAGGAAGAGATGTGGTTGGCCTTTTATCCTGGTTAGTTAGCATTCTCTCTCTTTACCAGAGTGCTTTGCTACTCTTGTTGGCTTTATGGTAAATGGGTTGTACTTTTATAGCACTTTTCTACCTTTTTTTAAGGAACTCAAAGCGCTTTGATACTACTTCCACATTCACCCATTCACATTCACACACTGATGGCGGGAGCTGCCATGCAAGGCGCTAACCAGCACCCATCAGGAGCAAGGGTGAAGTGTCTTGCTCAAGGACACAACGGACGTGACTAGGATGGTAGTAGGGGGGATCAGTGTTAATTTTGACAGCAACATTGGATTTAGTTTTAGTCATAGTCTTTGGACTAAAATGTAATTTAGTTTTAGTCATAGTTTAGTTATTTAAATTGTTTTAGTTTTAGTTGACGAAATATCATAAGATTATAGTCGACGAAAATTACAGTAGATTTAGTGGACTAAAGGGTAATATGTAAACTTTCCCTTCAATTTCTGAAAGTCAAAGCAAAACAGCGGAAAAATCACCGATACAAGTCGTATTTTGATGAAAATCATGTGTCAAATGTAGTATTTCACGAGTAAGTCGTGTAATAAACGGGATAACGTGGAGTGAGTTGTATGTTGTGGAAAATGCTGACCTGGGTGTGGATTTGGGGGTGATTGGACTGTAAATGTCGCATCAAGTTTGTTGTGTTTTTCCCCGTAATCCTCGTGCTGCATTTCTTACACTGCGTCTTCTTATCTTTGATGTCAAATATAACATTTCCCCATATGTCCTCTCTCCTCTTCCTCCCTGGCGTTGACATGTTGTCTTCTGCAGCGTATTCCCGGGTCAGTCTCAAACGCAATCTACGTTTAGGTAACTTCCTCACCACGTCGCTCTGATTGGTTCTCTTCCCAACTCCTCCCGCCTCTTCCTCACGAAATCTCGTCTCTGGCAGACATTTTCGTCTCATTTTTATTCGTTGACGAATATGTCAATACACCTCGGCATCGTCTTAGTCCACGAAAATTATTTTTTATTTAATTATTGTCTCGTTTTAGTCAGAAAAAAAAGTCGTTGACGATAACTATGACGAAAATTTTTCGTCAACAAAATGAACACTGGTGGGGATTGAACCAGTAACCCTCAGATTGCTGGCACGGCCACTCTACCATTTGCCACGCCGTCCCAGCCGTCCAGTAATTGGTCTGTCCAAGTATAATAACAATAAATATAGTCACTTTACCTTTTATTTTTCATTTTTTATCATCTTTTACTATGACAAAAATACAGCGTGGCAACAACACTAACTGGTGCACGGCCCAGGCAGGTAGTGGTGTGACATCTTTGTGGAAAGTCTCTATTTTGTGGTGCGCTGCAGGGCAAGTGTCAACCACGCAGAATATAAACCCCAGAAAGCCTTCTGCCATTTGTTTTTACAGAGATAGGCCAGTGTGTGTTTCCAGTGCATCGCATGTGAGCCAAAGTTCCAATCAAAGGTGGCCATAACACCCATGACTCTTTAGTTCTGTTTGCTAAATTTAGAGCTGCTCGGCCCCTTTCCAAGGTGGGAAGGATAAGATAACATTGAAGTAGCCCGCCCCCTTTTCACAGTTTGCTTTTATTTGTCTCTACTATAAGCCGCTCATCGCAGTAACAGTCCACAAATAGACACTAAATATTATTGTTTTTATTGGATGGATACTTCACTTTTGGATCCATGGTGCAATTGGTTTCAAGTTGTACGGTATGCCTGTATTAGTATAGTACCTCGATACTAATGACTCTTATTCGATTCTATATCACCTCTAAAAGTACCAGTGCATCGTCATCATTGTGTTGTTGCTGGTTTACAAGCAGAGGAGCATGTTCGGCAGCGCACAATCACAGAGTAATTTCAAGTAGACACAGTGTGTAGACAGAAAAGGGAGAACGGATGCATTTTGGCTTAAAAACTAATGATAAAGGTGAGGTTATAACACAGAAACTCCCTCAGAAAGAGGTGCTTTATAATGATAAAGGTGAGGTTATAACACAGAAACTCCCTCAGAAAGAGGTGCTTTATAATGATAAAGGTGAGGTTATAACACTGAAACTCCCTCAGAAAGAGGTGCTTTAAGACATGGCTAGCTAGCTAGCGGCTAAAGTCCGTCCGCAGTCTGCAGTGTTTTAGCTACTGCAGGGGCGGTATGGAGTAGTGGGTAGAGCAGCCGTGCCAGAAACCTGAGGGTTTCAGGTTTGCTTCCCACCTATGGACATCAAAGTCGCTGCCGTTGTGTCCTTGGGCAGGACACTTCACCCTTTGCCCCCGGTGCCGCTCACACCAGTGAATGAATGATGAATGAATGATTGGTGGTGGTCGGAGGGGCCGTAGGTGCAAACTGGCAGCCACGCTTCCGTCAGTCTATCCCAGGGCAGCTGTGGCTACAGATGTAGCTTACCACCACCAGGTGTGAATGAATGATGGCTTCCCACTTGTCTGTGAGCGCTTTGAGTATATAACAATAGAAAAGCGCGATATAAATCTAATCCATTATTATTATTATTATTATTATTATTATTAAATCACTAATCCTCGCCTTCATGGCGACAAATAGAGCAGGTTTCTTACAAGTATGCAGGACGAGGAATCGCTAAACTTGATTCACTACGCACCGTAACTCACCGGCGTCACAATGTAAACAAACGCCATTGGTGGATCTACACCTAACATCCACTGTAATGATACCAAGTACAGGAGCGTATTTAGTCGATACTACTACTAGTTGATATTTTTTAGCATCAGAAAATCTTCTGTTGTGTTTTTAAATTTATATATTGTTTATAAACTCAGAAAATATGTCCCTGGACGCATGAGGACTTTGATTGTCACTACTTGGTATCGGAATGATACCTAATTTTTTTTTGTATCATCCAAAACTAATGAAAAGCATTCATATAACAATAAGTGATTATTACATTTTAACTGAACTGTAGCTAGAACATGTTAAAAGAGATAGTAAGCAGATATTAAATGAACAAGTAGATTGATAATTCATTTCTACCACTTGTCCTTCTATAAATTTGACAAAGTAATAGAATGGAAAATGAGACAAGATATTACTGCATACATCAGCAGTTAAATTAGGAGTCTTTGATTGGTTATTTACTACTAAAAGACAAGTTAAGTTGTCTTGTATGTTCACTTTTATTTAAGGACAAACTTGCAGTAAGAAACATATGTTTAATGTACTGTAATGCCATTTTTTTGTTCCCTTTATCAAATTACATTTTGGTACCGGTACCAAAGTATTGGTATCGGGACAACATTAGTGTGTTGTATTATTTTCTTACAGTCCCCTGAAAAATAATACTTTTTCAACTGTCTCCGTGTGGTTCTGCAGACGTTTAGTGGCTCTTTATCACCATCGCAATTAGTTTTCTTGCTCATACTTCAATTTAGGATGCACCATTCACACATTTCACCTTCCGATCCCATACATGATAATGATCAACTGCGGTGAAACTCTTGATGGTTTTAGTACTACTGTCTCAAATTACATTTATTGTGAAACCCAGTCTTTGATAAACTCGTGGACTTGTGATACTGCTCCTTGGAGAGAGAAGCAAACTACAGCGCTAATCGCTAGCTAGCTTAAATTCTATCATGAATACAAGAAACAGTTTTATCTTTCTGCTTTGATCATACTTGTGAGTTAAAATCTGAAAAGCAAACTAATTCAGTGATCTTGGACATTTTACATAATGGAGATGTTCCGGGTCTTCCGTCAGATCATATAGTTAATAGCACTATGTGATCAGTATCAGCCGATCTCACTCATGGATGATCGGTATCAGGACCGATATTACAAAACCTTTACTGGAACACCCATACTTTATATTTTCTTGTGTTTATTATGTTCAGCCCTGCTAGCTTCTCTGCTATAGTCCCTTATACTTTCAATTTAATGTTTTCCATTCCAAAACTCCCTGAAGCGCTTCAACCTCATTGTCCGTCCACCACTCATTCCAAGGAGTTTGTAAATTGAAATAGAGATGTCCGATAATATCAGGCTGCCGATATTATTGGCCGATAAATGTTTTAAAATATATCGGAAATGATCGGTATCTGTTTCAAAAAGTAAAATTTATGACTTTTTAGAACGCTGCTGTATGGAGTGCCAATAAACCTTAGCATGCCGGCCCAATCACATACTCTCTACGGCTTTTCACACACACAAGTGAATGCAAAGCATACTTGGTCAACAGTCATACAGGTCACACTGAGGGTGGCCGTACAAACAACTTTAAGACTGTTACAAATATGCGCCACACTGTGAACCCACACCAAACAAGAATGACAAACACATTTTGGGAGAACATCCACACCGTAATACAACATAAACACAACAGAACAAATACCTAGAACCTCTTGCAGCACTAACTCTTCCGGGACACTACAGTATACACCCCCCGCTACACCCTATCCCAACCCCACCCCCCTCAACCTCCTAATGCTCTCTCAGGGAGAGCATGTCCCAAATTTCAAGCTGCTGTTTTAAGGCTTTTGTGACTTCAATGATAAATATGGCACTGGCATGTTGGCATTTTTTTCCATAACTTGAGTTGATTTATTTTGGAAAAACTTGTTACATTGTTTAATGCAGTGGTCCCCAACCTTTTTGTACTGTAGCTGCAGACCGGTCAACGCCAGATAACAAATCAGCATTTGTCAACCCTGCTGTTCTTGGAATACTAAACCGATACTAAACCAGATCGTCCTCATCCCTAGCTTCAAGCTAGTTCAAACCAAAACAGGTTTGGTGTTCTTGAAATTACGGTCTCTAGCTAGTGTCAGTTTTCTTTTGGGAAAGTTGTATAATATTTTCCTGTCAGGCATTATTCTCAGTGAATCCCTTTTCTCTTAAAAAGCAAGTTGAAACCATCCAAGATGCTATTAAAGAGGGAATTAGCGCAAATGGTAGCCGCACAATATGATCCGTCCTCTACAGTTCCTTGTCATAATGGTTGTGTGATAATGGGTTCTTTTCTGATATGTCCATGTCTGAAAGCAATCCGGTATCAGGGAATTCGACCCCAAACGGGTGGAGACGTGGTCTCCTGCCATTTACTTATTTTTGCCCGTGACATATCTGATTACACACGGAGTCCGCCAGCACGACCCAAATATTTATGCTCATATGGCTTACTTTGTTCCTGTCTGGTCGGCTTCTCACTGGATTGCGACCTTGGTTTCAAGTGTCTGTAGTCCGTTGGAAAGCCAACACCTCTCTCGGGAGGAGCTGACCTTGCTGTCTGGCACACTGTAAATCTACACACCTCTCTCTCTGTATCGCACTCACACCTTAGCATGAGCAGCATCAACATGTCTGCATGTGTTTACTACTTTGCTCTCAGTGCATTTTAGTCTCTAGGACTGCTGGGAGTTTGCAGTGACACGGGTCAACTTAGGATAGGTGCACCTTAAAAGGTTTCAAGTATAAATTGGAACCTTGTAAACAAAAACAAAAATCAGCACCCATTTGGGCTTTGTCTTGTTGACTAGGGTTGGGTATTTGTTGGAAATTGGACGATTCCGGTTCCGTTCTCGTTGCTTGTTTAGATTCCGGTTCCAAACAATTGTCGACCGTAATTCTTTGAAGATGCAGATCTTAAAATATACTATTCTTAATCGGTACAACTGGTTTGGAAGACTGGGGTGGTGGTTCCTCTCTTCAAGAAGGGGAACCGGAGGGTGTGTTCCAACTATCGTGGGATCACACTCCTCAGCCTTCCCGCTAAGGTTTATTCAGGTGTACTGGAGAGGAGGCTACACCGGATAGTCCAACCTCGGATTCAGGAGGAACAGTGTGGTTTTCGTCCTGGTCTTGGAACTGTGGACCAGCTCTATACTCGACTTGGAGAAGGCATTGGACCGTGTCCCTCGGGAAGTCCTGTGGGGAGTGCTCAGAGAGTATGGGGTATCAGACTGTCTGATTGTGGCGGTCCACTCCCTGTATGATCAGTGTCAGAGCTTGGTCCGCATTGCCGGCAGTAAGTCGGACACGTTTCCAGTGAGGGTTGGACTGTGCAAAGGCTGTCCTTTGTCACCGATTCTGTTCATAACTTTTATGGACAGAATTTCTAGGCGCAGTCAAGTCGTTGAAGGGATCTGGTTTGGTGGCTGCAGGATTAGGTTTTGTGCTTTTTGCAGAGGATGTGGTCCTGATTCATTGCTCCCAACTTTGTGGGAATAGTTTTGAGCGGGCCCCTTCCTCCTCCAACATGACTGTGCACCAGTGCACAAAGCAAGGTCCATAGAGACATGGATGACAGAGTCTGGTGTGTATGAACTTGACTGGCCTGCACATAGTCCTGGCCTGAACTCGATAAAACACCTCTGGGATGAATTAGAATTGAGACTGAGAGCCAGGCCTTCTCAACCGTGTTACCTTACCAATGCGCTTTTGGAAGAATGGACTTTGTTTTAAAACTTCATTAAAACATGCAGACTTCCTGTCTTTTATGTGTTAAAGACAGGGAGGTTTTAATCAGGATTTGTGCAGCCAGGGTTAAACCACCTATTTATTGTGTTGTTTAAGGTAGGCATATAACAATAAAACATAATAGTGATAACCGTGGTAAAACTCCCGTCGTTTAGTAATACCGTTATAAATTAAAATAATCAAAGAAACAATTGAAAGCTGCACTTTGACTCATAAACTCACAGACTGACTGATGCCAAAACAAGAGAGTCTTTACCAATTGAACGACATACCCACATAAACACATTACTGTCTGAGCAACTAAGATACTCAATGGTGTACAAGCTGTGCTCTCTAAGAACAGAGTGATCATTCTATACTAGACCGAGGTCTTTTCGTGGCGCATTTAAGGACCACTGAACAGATAAGGACACCACAACGTCTGCCAGAAATAATTAAAAAAATACTAGATTTTGTTACACGTGTTGAAGTACAACAATTTATTTAAAACAATAAAAGCTTAGCCATTAAAACAGGTACAATTGTAAATGCCAAAACGCTATTAGTAAAGCATAAGAAACACAAATACATGCAAAATCCCGTTTTTTCGAACAGTATATCTATTTTAGTCATTAAAAAAAAACTTGGTCAAAAGATGTCATTGTGTGTATATTTTTGGCACATTCAGCAATGCCGCAATAATGACAACAGAGATCATTATAGTCACAATAACCGTGATATGAAATGTTGATATTGTTACATCTCTATCAAAATCCTCACCCGAAAACCACAACACCACCAAAAATATAGATTGTTCAATTTAGCTAACATTCAAGGATTAGCATCAATATGAATGGCCCTTCGAATCCTAAATGACACTGCATCAGCGCCACTTAAGCACTTTGTCCACTTTACATCTGCTGTGCCAACTAGAAACACACGAGCATCAAACAGGGTGCAGTGCAGCGTACCAAGATGTAAAACCTCTTTTGCAGAATTATTTTCATAAAAAGCCATAAAGGGATGGAACGACCTCACAACAAATATGAAAAGTCTAACAGATTACTTTTCATTCACCACAGAAGTTAAAAAGCGGTTTTAAAGCAATCCCAGCTGCTCACACGGTCACTAAGGTGGCCACCATGTTTGGCAGATCAACTTAATGTGTATTATATTTATCCATGACAGCATTTTAGTTGTAAATTGTGAGGTGTGTGTGTTAAAATCATGGTTGTTTTTACAAATGATGACAGATGTGAACAAGAGCATGTATTGTCTTTGTGTGATGATGTAAATGAGGTGTGCTTGTATTGTATATTAAGTATGTGTCCATGAAAGGGCATTTTATGACTTTTCTTAATTTGATTACATGCTATGATATGATTTTATTGTCATAATTGTATTGCATGATTTTTGTATCCCTTTAATTTAGGTAGCCAGGGACTGCAGATGGAAATGAGCTATTTAGCTATAATCTGGTCTTTTAGTTTAATGTTTCTGTGCATTGTTCCTTCAAGTTAAGACTTAACTATTTTCAAGCTAGTATAGCAACTAACTTAGCTATTATCTTGCCTGCTCCTACTTGCTCTTTTTCTGTGTGTAGCATTTTAGCCTCATTCTACAGTCCTCCAGTAATAGTAACACTTAAGAACTTCAGTTTATTTGTCGCAATGGGGGATTATAGACTCAAGGTAGCGGCTCCGCACCGCCTTCGCGGCAGCTGTTTATTCCAGTTGGTGGTCTGAGCATCAAAAATAGGAACCGAGGTTTAAAAATGTGGATGGTTCCGGGAGAATTGGAATGCAAGACCCAGTTCCCGAAACTAGTCTTGACTGGGACATACATGGTTAGAAATATTGTCTTATAAACAGACCTTTAGTAGTTCTACAGGTTTGGACTCATCCCTCACAAGATGTTTCTTTTGAGGACCACCTTTCTTCTAATTATGTTGAATTACACACTGCTTCCTCTTCCCGTGGAATACATTCAGCTCGAGTCCTGGCTTATACTGTTAGTGCTATTTCATTTTTCATACACACATTTGAGCAAAATACCCAATGACGGTATTGCTGATTGGTACTGCTATCAGTTAGAATGTTTGCTCTATACTTGGTTCTCCCAGTCCACACAAATCAACCACACTGTCGGATTCAAATGGGATTTTTATTGACGTAGTGCTATCACAAATATTCCCAAAGTCTGTGTATCTTGAGAAGGTAGATAATCGCATGGCCAGATCCAGTCGAGAGGTATGCACACAGTTGTTGCCGTGAAATACCAGAACATAGGCATTGATTTTCACCTAAAAAGGGGCTACTGGAGGTAGACTCTGGGCTGCACTTCAGAATCATGTTTTTTGGTTAACCTCTTAAGGCCCGAGCTGTTAGTTTACATGCTTTTTAAATTTTTATTTGCTATTTGGGCTTATTGGACCCTAATTAAAATAAAAACTAAAACTCATTTATTGATATGATGTATTAGTCCATAAGTAACAAACGTGTACTTCATGTGTAGTGAGTGACATGCTAATTTTTATTTTTACACTTTTTTTCCCCAAATTCCATTTTATGTTATACTCTTCTGACACCACCAGATAGCAGTATAAGTGTCCACATAAGCGGCCATAAGACCCCAATTCAGTAGTGTACACAATTTTGGAAATAAGAGCTAATAGGTGCTGTCCACACATGTGGCCACTAAGGCCTTTAGAGGTTAAGAAATTCTACGTCCCGCTATAGTGACCCTAATTCATGGTAGACCTTAAGTCAAATGTAAAATTGAATGTAACATTTTAGTTCCCCAGGAGATGGTCTCTAAAGTACTTCAGCTTGCTTATAGGATGTTGCTTTTTGTGTTACCTAATGTGTGTGTCGTGCCTTCATTTCTTTCCCTGCACGGGAACTGCAGTTAGTGTTCAAGATTGCCAGGATATATTTAAGTATAAGTTAGTGCTGAGCGACATGACTGAAAGTAGGGCTGGGCGATCTGGCCTTTTTTTAATAACTCAATATTTCTGGGCCATATCACGATACACGATATATAATTTTGATATTATGCCTTAGCCTTGAATGAACACTTGATGCATATAATCACAGCAATATGATGATTTTATGTGTCCACATTAAAACTTTGTTGTTCATATTGCATTAATAATATGCTCATTTTAAACTTTCATTCAGAGAGGGAAATCACAACTAAATCAATTGAACAAAAATTTATTTTTTAATTAGTTATTAAGCAGTGGCACAAACATTCATGTCATTTCAAAACAGAAAGTGCAAGATTGTCAGACATTTTGAAACAAGCTTTTAGTTCACTTTTGTACATGATGTCCCAAAGATGACATATATCAAAACAACACTGAATTAAAGTTTACTTTTTGTACAGAACACCACTACAATAGTTAAAAACAAATAAAGTGCTCTTTGGTGCATGATGTCACACAAGATATTTCAATAACTGTCAAATAAAAATGGGTTGCGTAATAGGTTCCTGCGGCCGTTATGTCCTTCTGTTGTTGACTTTTTTTTTTTCATACAGTGTTGATCTGGAAACAGTTGCTTGGGCATTTTTTGGTGTGGCACCGGCCGGAGATGTTGACATGCAGAGTTTCAAGCACTCCTCATTCTCTAGCTGGTGACTTTTCAAATGATGCTACATTAGCAGTGCTGCCGCTTTTTGTAGCAACGCTTTTGCCCTATAAATGTTTAACATATTCCTGCTTGAAGCCAAACCACCGCCGTGCTGTTTTTCTTGGTAATTAATTCTTCCTCCATTTGTTACCAGATTTGCACCTTCTCTCTCTTGTATTACCACCCGCACCTCCCCGTTAGCATCACAGCTAACGTTACCATGTTGCTACCTCTTGTGGGAACGTGTGATGTTGCACACGTGACGTGTGTAAGAAGGTGCGCTTGGTTTACGTCTCTTTGAGGGGACAAGATAGAGGGGGAAACGCAACGTTATTTAAAAGGTAATCTTCCTATGCTTGCATTCCCCTTAGCTAGCAAGGCAGAGAAGTAAGGAATTGCCAACACAAGCATGGAAAACCGTCAATGTAAACAAAATATTTAAATCAAATTCAACACTGTACAATAACCTCTTAAAATAAGAAACGTTTAAGAAATTCTTGATAAAGTGTAACAAAATAGTGCAAAACATTTTTCATGTTTTGCACTAAGCTAGCCCACACTTGTCCAACTACGGTCCATTTAAGAAAACTAAAAAAACTCCCGCCATACTGTCAAGGTGACTTTTCTCTTTTATTGACTATTTCTTCGCTCTCTGCAGCACTATTTTCTTTTTTTAGACTCTCTTCTCACTTTAGAATCAACAACAAGATGGCTCAGCCACTCTTGATAGTTGATGGCTGTTAACGTGTCGCTCCCACCGATCAGTGATCACTTCCTGCGTTGCTGGGTTAACAGACCGAGTGCCTTTGTTCATGCAACCAACCTTGCTTAGCAACACCCGGTTTCTTCTGACATAATAGAAATATAAATTATTAGACGTTTTTATCAAACACAATTTTTTGTGATATTGAGTACTGTATTTTCCGGACCATAGGGCGCACCGCCGATGAGCGGGTCTATTCAGGTCTATTTTCATACAAAAGGAGCACCAGATTATAGGGCACATTAAAGGATTCACATTGTTATGATTATTTTCTGAATGTAAAACACTTCCTTGTGGTCTACATAACATGTAATGGTGGTTCTTTGGTCGAAATGTTGCATAGATGATGTTTTACAGATCATCTTCGGGCCTCTTTCTGACAGTCGCTTCAGGATGCGCCGTTTTGTGGGCGATCTTATTTACTTGCCTCACCTTTGGCAGCGTCTTGCTCCCGTCATCTTTGTTGTGGCGGTGTAGCGTGCAAGGACGGGAGTGAAAGAAGTGTCAAAAGATGGAACTAACTGTTTTTATGACATTCAGACTTTACTTCAATCAATAGCGGAGCAGCATCTCCTCATCCTGAAACAACAACACCGGAAATGTTTCCCGCGAAAAACTGTCCGACCGGACCTCTCTAATAACTAAAGTTCCTTTGGTGAATAAAGTAAACTCACTACACCGGTATGTTTTAGTGCTTCATGGCAAGTTTACTGACAGATATAAGTAAGAACTTTACACTACTTTATATTAGAAATGGCAACAGCAGAGGATGAATGTCCCATAACAAGAAGATAGAGAAAAAGTAGAAGCTTATCGACTACAAAAGCTGACGCATGCAAATTTTCAGAACTTATGCAGATCCCAAATACAGATCAGCAGGTGCCAGAAGGTAAGAAAAGTTGCTTTTGCATAATAATTTGAAACAAAACACCAGATAATGTCTTACCTCATACACACACCATAATAATACTCATATGTTAAAACACAGTACAAACCATCAAGCAGTGCGGCTTCATAGCTTACCAAAGTTGTACTAAAACATTTTGATTTATTTTTGTGTGCCGTGTGTAATGTTCTATATTTTCCTTGGAACGTATACAATATTGGTGTTGGTAGAGCGGCCGTGCCAGCAACTTGAGGGCTGCAGGTTCGATCCTTGCTTGTGCCATCCTAGTCACTGCCGTTGTGTCCTTGGGCAAGACACTTTACCCACCTGCTCCCAGTGCCACCCACACTGCTTTAAATGTAAAAATTAGATATTGGGTTTCACTATGTAAAGCGCTTTGAGTCACTGGAGAAAAAGCGCTATATAAATATAATTCACTTTACTTCACACTTTACTTGAGTCATATTGCCATCATATTGCAGTTTACATGTATCTCATCTACCGGTCACGCTTATCATTACACCATGTACCAAATAAAATTGCTTTGAGATCGGTAAGCAAAACCAGAATTATTCTTTACATTAGGTGCACCGGGTTATACGGCGCAATGTCGAGTTTTGAGGGGGAAAAAATTATTTTCTGTGTCCGGAAAATACGGTACTCCGTATCACCCAAAAAATATTTTTGAGCATGTGTGTAATGTTCTATATTTTCAATGGAACATATCAAATGTTGGTGTTGTTTACTTGAGTAATTTTGCCATCATATTGCAGTCTACACGTATCTCTTATGTGTAACTGCCATCTACTGGTCACACTTATGACACCTTGTACCAAATAAAATAGCTTCGAGGTCGGTAAGCACAACCAAAATCCTTCCGTACATTAGGCGTACCGGATTATAAGGTGCACTTTCGATTTTTGAGAAAAAGAAAGGATTTAAGTTTGCCTTATAGTCTAAAAATACAGTAGTATGACATTAAGTAGAAGGCCATAAAATATGGGCCTATGGGCTCTGAGTTTGAGACCCCTGACCTTAAGATTTGTTGTTTAAACCCCAACAAATGACTTGGCCAGTAGCTATTAGCTGTATTTTCCATGGGCGATGTTTGTTTACTTATTCATTTAGCAAATACTGTGTGCATGTGGAAATGTCCATTTTTTTTTCAACGTTTACACAAAGGGGCCATTATTGGCAAGAAAAGATAAACCAAGAGTAGCTTACAAAGCCTGAGAATTATGACCAACACAATCTAAATTCCCCAGGTTGTCGATTGTTTCAGAAAATCTTATGCAAAAGTTAGAAATGTCACAGCACTGCGCGTTGTGGTTGCCTCGCGAGTCGTCCTGTTGTCGGAATGTTTATGCTTTGCATCAGACTGCAGCCTGCGTAACTGCTGGGCGGGGGCCAGCAACCAACCAAGGGAACAGAACAGGAAGCAGATGGAGCAGTTTGGGCTTAACCCTTCCCACGCCACTTTATCCTCTTGGCCCCAACCTGCAGGCCACTTTGTAGAATGGAAGGAAGGCAGTGTTGGGAGTGTTTATAAGTGGGGGTGGATGGGAGGGACGGTACTGCTTAAACGTATCATGCGGAAAAAAGGAGATGCTGCCACATAGTTCTGTGCACGCAGTATACAACCATCTCTGTGTTTCACCAACTCATCTTACATACAGTCGTGGTCAAGAGTTTACATACGCTTGTAAAGAACATAATATACCTACTCAGTGGCCTAGTGGTTAAAGCAGGGGTCCCCAAACTACGGCCCGCGGGCCAGATCTGGCCCATGTATGTATGTATGTATGTATATATATATATATATATATATATATATATATACACACACATATATATGTATGTATATATATATGTATGTATGTGTGTGTGTGTGTGTATATATATATATATACATATATGTGTATATATATGTATATCTACGTATATATATATGTATATATATACATATATGTATATATATACATATATGTATATGCATATATATACGTATATATATGCGTATACATATATATGCATATATACACACGTGTATATATATATGTATACATATATATACGTATATATATGTATACATATATATATACACGTGTGTATATATGCATATATATATATATACGTGTATATATATACACATATATATATACACATATATATATACGTATGTATATATACGTATGTATATATACACACGTATGTATATATACGTATATATACACGTATGTATATATACGTATATATATATTTATATGTATGTATGTATATATGTAGGTATATATATGTATATGTATACATGTATATGTATGTATATGTATATATGTATACATGTATATGTATGTATATGTATATATGTATATATATATGTGTATGTAGATGTATATATGTATATATATATATATTTATGTAATATATGTATGTATATATATATTTATGTATACGTATATATGTATATATATGTATATGTATGTATATATATTTATGTATATGTATGTATATGCATATATATGTATATATGTATATATATGTGTATATATATGTACGTATATGTATATATATATATGTATGTATATATATGTATATGTATATATATGTATATATATATGTATGTATATATATGTATATGAGGTGGCAACTTGTCCAGGGTGTACCCTGCCTTCCGCCCGATTGTAGCTGAGATAGGCGCCAGCGCCCCCCGCGACCCCGAAAGGGAATAAGCGGTTGAAAATGGATGGATGGATGGATATATATATATATATATGTATATGTATGTATATATATATATATATATATATATATATATGTATAGGTATATGTATGTATATATATACATGTATGTATATGTATGTATATGTATATGTATATGTATGTATGTGTATATATATGTATGTATGTATATATATATATGTGTGTATATATGTGTATATATATCTATACATATGTATATATGTATATATATATATATACATATGTATATATGTATGTATATATACATATGTATGTATATGTGTGTGTATATATATATATATATATATATATATATATATATATATATATATATATATATATACATATATATTAGGGCTGCGAATCTTTGGGTGTCCCACGTTTCGATTTAATATTGATTCTCGTGGCCGTGATTCGATAATACATCGATTGTTTTCGATTAAACGCGATTTTCGATTCAAAAACGATATTTTTCTCGATTCAAAAGGATTGTGTATTCATTCAATACATAGATTTCAGCAGGATCTACCCCAGTCTGCTGACATGCTAGCAGAGTAGTAGATTTTTTTAAAAAGCTTTTATAATTGTAAGGGACAATATTTTATCAACTGATTGCAATAATGTACATTTGTTTGAACTATTAAAGGAAGCAAAAATCTGACTTATTTTATCTTTGTGAAAACATTGGACACAGTGTGTTGTCCAGCTTATGAGATGCCATGCAAGTGTAAGCCACTGTGACACTATTGTTCTTTTTCATTTTTATATTCGGGCGGAAGGCAGGGTACACGGCGTGGCACGGTTGGGAGAGTGGCCGTGCCAGCAACCTGAGGGTTCCTGGTTCAATCCCCACCTTCTACCAACCTCGTCACTTTCGTTGTGTCCTTAAGCAAAACACTTGCTCCTGATGGTTCGTGGTTAGGGCCTTGCATGGCAGCTCCCGCCATCAGTGTGTGAATGTGGAAATAGTGTCAAAGCGCTTTGAGTACCTTGAAGAGAGAAAAGCACTATACAAGTATAACCTATTTATTTATCATTTACACCCTGGACAAGTCGCCACCTCATCACAGGACCAACACAGATAGACATTAGTGTTGCCAATCAACCTATCCCCAGGTGCATGTCTTTGGAGGTGGGAGGAAGCCGGAGTACCCGGAGGGAACCTACGCAGTCACGGGGAGAACATGCAAACTCCACACAGAAAGATCCCGAGCCTGGATTTGATCCCAGGACTGCAGGACCTTCGTATTGTGAGACACATGCACTAACCCCTGACCCACCGTGCTGCCCGACCAACAAGAGTGTGCTTACAAAAAATAAGAGTTGTAGAAATGATTGGAAACTGAAGACAGCCATGACATTATGTTCTTTACAAATGTATGTAAACTTTTGACCAGGACTGTATCGTGAACTGATGGTTACGGGAACTAGCAAACCTTGCTGTGGCGCCTCTATGTCTCTCTGTCCCTCTATGGTTCTTCTACTCACGCCGGTCCCGCTATTATCTACACTGTGCTCTCTGCTGTCAGCAGGACCAGCACATTGGTCTCACTAACATCTTCTCTATAATTGCCTATAGGCTCTTACAGCTTAGGATTCTTTTTTTAACTTGATGTGCCTCTTTTGGTGGGGATTCTACCTTCAGACATCTAATTACTGTGATACAGCTGTAGAATTAGTGAAGCGATGGCCTAATTATGGACATTAAGTGCTGCAGACACAAACAACATTTATTTCATTAAAAAAGTTGGCACAAATCCGACCCCAAACAACAAGTATTGGCCACTTTATGTTTGGCTGTCGTCAGTAAAGAAAATGACATTGATGATATTCTGACCAAAAAAAAAAAAAATCATAACATTTTACAGGCTTTGTTTATATGTAGAAACTACGGTTGTCCTAATACCAATATTTTGGTTCTGGTACTTTCAATACTTTCTGATGCTTTTCAAAATAAAAGTGGCCACAAAAAAAGTCCTTATTGGCTTTATTTTACAGAAAATGTTATGATACATCCATCCATGCATCCATCCATTTTATACCGCTTGTCCCTTTAGGGGTTGCGGGTGATGCTGGAGCCTATCTCAGCTGGGCGGAAGGCGGGTTACACCCTGGACAAGTCCCATTACATTTCTTATTGCAGGCAGAGAACAATTAGAACACTGAAATAAAATGGCATTGATAAACTTCCTAGACAACTTTAATTTGATCCATTAGTGAGTAAACTGGTTATAAAGATTCCTAATTTGACTGCTGACGTACGCTGTAACATATTCTGTCATTTCCCATTGTGTTATTTTGTCAAAATGATGGACAAGCGGTAGGAAATGGATGGATTGATTATTAATCTTGTTAATTTACTTGGTTACTTTGTGTTTTAATATGTTCTATCTGCACTTCTGTTAAAAGGTAATAAGCACAAGATGTTAGGATATTTTTTATCGACTATATAGGGCAGTAGTTCTCAAGTGGGGGTACGCTTACCCCTGGGGGTACTTGAAGGTATGCAAGGGGTACATGAGATTTTTTAAAATAGCAACAATTCAAAAATCCTTTATAAATATATTTATTGAATAATACTTCAACAAAATATGAATGTAAGTTCATAAAGTGTGAAAAGAAATGCAACAATGCAATATTCAGTGTTGACAGCTAGATTTTTTGTGGACATGTTCCATAAATATTGATGTTAAAGATTTCTTTTTTGTGAAGAAATGTTTAGAAGTAAGTTGATGAATCCAGATGGATCTCTATTACAATCCCCAAAGAGGACACTTTAAGTTGATGATTACTTCTATGTGGACAAATCTGCATTTAGAATTGAATCATTTGTTTATTTTTCAACAAGTTTTAAGTTGTTTTTATATATATTTTTTCCAAATAGTTGAAGAAAGACCACTACAAATGAGCAATATTTTGCACTGTTACACAATTTAATAAATCAGAAACTGATGACATAGTGCTGTATTTTACTTCTTTATCTCTTTTTTTCAACCAAAAATGCTTTGCTCTGATTAGGGGGTACTTGAATTAAAAACATGTTCACAGGGGGTACATCACTGAAAAAAGGTTGAGAACCACGGATATAGGGCTCTTGTACTTGGTATCGTTACAGTTGATATTTGTATAGATCCACTCATTTGTTTACATTTAGGAGTTTGCTATTAGTAGTTAGCTTGTGCATCCCCCAACTGTGTAGTGAAGCATGTTTAGCTATTCCTTGTCCTGCAGGGGATGATACGTGGTTTGTTTGTTGCCATGGAGGCGAGGATTGGGGATTTTAGAAGAAGCTAAAACACCTTCTAAGGACGTTAGCCACTAGCGTGGACTTTGCCCTGCATTGATTCACCTTTATCGTTAGTTTTGAAGCCAACATATGTACTAAAGATGCGCGGTTTGCGGTCTCATCCGCGGAGTCCGCAGATAAACCGCGGGTCGGGCGGGTGACATGACGAAAAAATTGATTTTAATTAGATTCGGGTGGGTGGCGGTTGAACCATCCGGAAATATTTGATATACATGGTTCAGAGATCGGTATCCTTTGCCATTCAAAGAGCCATTTAAAGCCTGTGTCAGAAAGCGAAGAAGACAATAGGAGACGCTAATATTCTCTAAAATGACAGCCAGCAATCACCCAGTTAATAAATATTAGTGCGTGCTATGAAGCCATTGGCTTTGTCGCCTTCTACAGCATTTACGATCTGCTTGTCAGTCCAGCAACATGTTGTGTGTGACTTCCGCAGCAACACATACACGACTGCAAGGTATACTGGGTGACACAGAGTACACTAATGGTTGTGATATAAACAATTGTAACACTCTTAGTAACATGCGCCACGCTGTGAAGCCACACCAAACAAGATTGACAAACACATTTCGGGAGAACATCCTCCCAGTAACACAACATAAATGCAACACAAAAAATACCCAGAATCCTTTGTATCCATGATATATCCTGACTATTTTATACACCCCGCTAGCAGCAACTCTGGTGTCATTGTTTGTTTCGGAGTAAGGCAGAGTTTTGTGTCTTGTGTCAGAAGAAATTGTGCAGCAATATCTCATCTTTGTGAACGTTATTTAGCAGCAGAACACAAGAAATTAGGCTTTTGAACAAAAGGAGTTTTATTATATGCAGCAGAGTAATCACACACATGATTTTGAAAATAATAGATGGATAGATAGATAGTACTTTATTGATTCCTTCAGGAAAACAAAAATTCCAGCAGCAGTGTACATAGTTGAGATCAATTTAAATTCAAGTAAAAAGTAAATAATGGGGGTTTAAATGGAAACAAAATAGAGAAATATTACAGTAAGAATGAAAAATAAAAAGCAACAATGGGAATAACAATATAACCGTAAAATAAGACTATAACAAGACAAAGTAGGCAGTAGTGACCATGTTATGAAAACGTAATGCACTGTTATTGTTTTGCATCCCCTGTCATCCTAGTACCTAATCCAGGCAACCAGGCAGGGGTCCACTTGCATTTTGTAGAGCTTGTCCTGAAGGAGGCGAGTCTGGATGGTATTAAAGGCACTCGAGAAGTCCAGGAACAGGATCCTCACAGTGCCATTTCCCTTATCCAGGTGTGAGTGGGCTCGATGCAGCAGGTAAAGGATAGCATCCTCCACACCAACGCCTTCCTGATACGCAAACTGCAGGCTGTCCTGGGCATGTTGCACCTGTGGTCTGAGGAGGCTGAGAAAGTATGCATGTACATCATTCTATCGATGAACTGAGACCTTTTAATGCGGGACCAAGTCAAATGTGGCTGCTTTTTCAGCCGTTTAATTGGATGCATTGCAATTTCATCGCTGCCTCGTGATCGTTTATCAGTATTATAGTTTTTGTGTTGTCAGGCAATTTGCTTATATTATGTGTAATATACAGTACAGGCCAAAAGTTTGGACACACCTTCTCATTCAATCCCTTTTCTATATTTTCATGAATATTTACATTGTAGATGGTCACTGAAGGCATCACAACTATGAATAAACACATGTGGAGTTATGTACTTAACAAAAAAATTGTGAAATAACTGAAAACATGTATTATATTCTAGTTTCTTCAAAATAGCCACCCTTTGCTCCAATTATTGCTTTGCACACTCTTGGCATTCTCTCCATGAGCTTCAAGAAGTAGTCACCTGAAAGGGTTGTCGCTTCACAGGTGTGCTTGAAGCTCATCTTGTACAGCAGAACTCAGAGCAAAGGGTGATTATTTTGAAGAAACAACAATATCAAACATGTTTTCAGTTATTTCCCCTTTTTTGTTGAGTACATAACTCCACAAGTGTTCATTCATAGTTTTGATGCCTTCAGTGACAATCTACTATATAAATAGTCATGAAAATATAGAAAACACATTGAATGAGGAGAAGGTGTGTCCAAACTTTTGGCATGTGCTGTATATGTTTTGATTTTGCAGTTGATTTCCTCTAGCAAGCCAAATATTTTCAGTCATCTACAGTATATAAATATATTGGATGCTTAGACAGCAGTGTGTTTATACAAGTTTTGATTGGGCTATGTAATATCTTCATGGGGAAAGACGTTAATGTCTCCAGGTTTCATGTTAGCATTTAGGCTACCATGCTTGCCTCCAGTCAGTCTGTGAGTTTATCGAAGTTATCAGCGTTATCAATCGCATGTCTCTGTGTGATATAGAAAATGACTATATCGTGATATTCGAGCACCGTATTTTTCAGACTATAAGTCGCAGTTTTTTTCATAGTTTGGCCGGGGGTGCGACTTATACTCGGGAGCGACTTATGTGTGAAATTAACACATCACCGTAAAATATCAAATAATATTATTTAGCTCATTCACGTAAGAGACTAGACGTATAAGATTTAATGGGATTTAGCGATTAGGAGTGACAGATAGTTTGGTAAACATATAGCATGTTTTATATGTTATAGTTATTTGACATAGCAGGCACCTTCTCAGTTGCTTATTTATGCCTCATATGACCTACACTTATTCAGCCTGTTGTTCACTATTCTTTATTTATTTTAAACTGCCTTTCAAATGTCTATTCTTGGTGTTGGGTTTTATCAAATAAATTTCCCCCCAAAATGCGACTTATACTCCAGTGCTACTTAAATATGTTTTTTACCTCCTTCATTATGCATTATACTCCGAAGAATACGGTATATATTCTCACGCAGTTGCTTTTAGCTGCTGGCATTACACTTTATGCGTTTCCCACTCTTTCTTGTCTCTCCTTCTCATAGATAAGTAAAACAAGTGCATCTTCTTACATACGTCACACGCCCTCCCCGAGCAGAGAGGTAGCTACATGGGTAACATTAGCTGTAATGCTAACGGTGCGTTGCGAGTGGTAAAACGAGAGAGAGAAGGTGCCAATCTGGTAACAAATGAAGGAAGAATTAATTCCCAAGAAAAACAGCAGGGGGTGTATCGTCTGGCGGTGGTTTGGCTTCAAGCAGGAATGTGTTGAACAATTGTGCGGCAAAAATGTTGCTACAAAAAGTAGCAACACTGCTATTTGATTTCCTATTATGCAGCTCATTTTTATTTGACACTTATTGAAATATCTTGTGTGACATGCACAAAAGTCCACTTTGTTTTAAACTATTGTACAAAAAGTGCACTTTAATTTAGTGTAGTTTTGATAAGTCATCTTAGTGACATCATGCACAAAAGTGCACTAATAGCTTGTTTTAAATGTCTGACAATCTTGCACTTTCTGTTTTGAAATGACATGAATGTTTGTGCCACTGCTTAATAACTGTTTAATAAATACACTTTTGCTAAATTGACTTGGTTGTGATTTCCCTCTCTGCATGAAAGTTTAAAAGTAGCATATATTAATGCAGTATGAAGAAGAATGTTTGAATGTAGACACATAGAATCATCATACTGCTCTGATTATATGCATCAGGTGTTCATTCAAGGCTAAGGCAAAATATGGAGATATATATCCTGTATCGTGACATGGCCTAAAAATATTGAAATAATAAAAGGTCATATCGCCCAGCCCTAATTAATACCATTTATTGTTACATCCCTATGTGCAACCTACCAATGATTGATTGATTGATTGAAACTTTCATTAGTAGATTGCACAGTACAGTACATATTCCGTACAATTGACCACTAAATGGTAACACCCCAATAAGTTTTTCAACTTGTTTAAGTCGGGGTCCACCTTAATCAATTCATGGTACAAATATATACTATCAACATAATACAGTCATCACACAAGTTAATCATCATAGTATGTACATTGAATTATTTACATTATTTACAATCCGGGGGGTGGGATGTGGAGGGAGGGGGGGTAGGTTGGCTTGATATCAGCACTTCAGTCATCAACAATTGCATCATCTGAGAAATGGACATTGAAACGGTGCAGGTGTGACTTGTACAGCAAGTAGTGGACGTAGAGAGATCAGAAAGCATAAGAACAAGTATATGCATTTGATTATTTACATTTAATTATCTACAATCCGGGGAGGCGGGAGAATGCAACCAGATAAGTAGATCTGGATCTTATATGTGTGATAAATTGAGAGGTGGTGTGTTGTGTGTCGTGTACTTATCGGACAATGTTTCTTTCAACTAGTCAGGCTGCAGGCCTGTGTGTGTGTGTGTGTGTGTGTGTGTGTGTGTGTGTGTGTGTGTGTGTGTGTGTGTGTGTCTGTGTGTCTCTCTCTCTCTCTCTCTCTCCCTCTCTCTCTCTCTCTTTACACCCTGGGCCAGGCTTTCCACTATTCTTTTGGCTTTGATACTATATCTGTAGCTGGAAAATTGCCGGTACAGCACTTTAAAATCATTTTTTAAAGGTTTGCTGGTTTACTCTCACAATTGTAGTTTCATAAACATACAACCAAAACATCATCTCTGTTGTCTTAGTTTTCCCTTTTACTGCTTCCATTTACCATCATTCTTCTTCTCTGCTCCACTTGCCTTGCACCTAGAGAAGTGTCAGCTGAATGTGTTATGGGGGAGGGTAGTCAGGGGCAGGACTGACATCTGTGCTCTTCGCCTGCTTACTCTGGCCTTTGCCTTATTGTGCTGAGGGATGTAGATCACTATAATAGGTGGAGGACAGGAGAATACATGCCAGACAGGGCAGTGTCGTGCTATTTGTTCTTTGTCCAAACAAGCGGCTGAATGTTAAAAGTACATTGCAATTAATGTTATCAGTCGCCAGTGGTTACAATTAGGGATGGCATCGATGATAACCGTAGTAATTCCGTTTGTGTTACCTTTTTAAATTAAAATAATTGAAAAACAGTGACTGATAACCACACTTGGATTAACTCACCGACTGATTGGAGCCAGCTCTCTATTTTGAAAACAAGAGACATTAACATATTTCCCTATTAAAAAGCAACAATCTCCAATCTAAACTGATATAAACACATTCATGTCTGAAAAAATAATATATTCAATGGTGCACATTGAACCTGCCCTCCTAGAACAGAGTAGGGTTGTACGGTATACCGCTTTTAGTATAGTATCGCGATACTATTGAATCATATTTGATACTATACCGAATCTAAAAAGAAACCAAATATTAACAGTAAATGAACATGTAGAATGATATTCACATTTTACAACTTGCCCTTTATAATTTTGACAAAATAATAGAATGAGAAATGACAATATGTTACTGCACATGTCAGCAGACAAATTAGAAGACTTTGTTGGCATACTTACTACTAAAAGAAAAGTTGTTTGGTATGTTCACTATTTTATTTAAGGCCAAAATTGTTCTTAGATTTCAATAAGAAACACATGTGTAATTTACCGTAAGATTTTTTGTTAACATAAAGCCAATAATGCAATTTTTGTGATCCCTTTATTTAGAAAAGTATCAAAAAGTATCTAAATACATTTTGGTCCCGGTACTAAAATACTGGTATTGGGACATTACTAGAACAGAGTGATTGTTCTCTACTCGGAGGAATACGAGACCTGAGGTGTTTTTACGGTGTGTTCATGGACTGCTGAACAGTGTAGGACGCCGCAATGCCTGCCAGAAATATGTTTTCTTTGTTAGACTTTTTTTTAGAAATACATCTTGAAGTGTTATAGTCCAAACCAATATACGTATACAACAATCAAAGCCTAGCCATTAAAACAGATACAATACCAAGAATTGAACTGTATCAGTGAAGCATAGGAAAAATCTGCTTTTTAAACACTTTCAACAATACCAGAATAATGATAATAACTGATAATTCTGGTCAAGATAACTGATAAGAACTGTTCATAGTCTTACACCCTTAATCACAGATATTGTGACCAAAACTATGGCTGATGATGGAAGAAGAAACAATAAATATTGTCCTGGCTTCTGAGGAGATTGTTACTTATTGTTACTTGAGTGTTTGAATATGTTTGTTTTCTTCTGTTTTGGTTCATAAATCTTTTTTAAATGTTTCCTAAGTATAAAGGCAAAATGGTGTGTGTTTCGTTTCCAGTTTGTGACGTCACTTGGGTTCTTTTCTTGTTGTGGACACGTCTTTGTATGGAAGTTCATGTTTACCACTCTGTAGCGTAGCCTCTAGGTTCAATTTGCACAATTGAATAACTTCATTGTTTAGAAAACTATTTGTTGACTCTAGCTTGGATCAGGGTATGGTGTAGGATTGTCCCGATACCTACATTTTGATACCCGTGCCAAAATGTATTTTGATACTTTTCGTTTTTTTTTTATACTTTTCTAAATAAAGGGGACCATTTTAACAAAAAATCTTAACATACATTAAACATATGTTTCTTATTGCAAGTTTGTCCTTAAATATAATCATGAACATACAAGACAACTTGTCTTTTAGTAGTAAGTAAACAAACAAAGGCTCCTAATTTAGCTGCTGACATATGCAGTAACATCCATCCATCCATCCATTTTCTACCGCTTATTCCCTTTCGGGGTCGCGGGGGGCGCTGGCGCCTATCCCAGCTACAATCTATTGTGTCATTTTCCATTCTATTCGTCAAAATTATTAAGGACAAGTGGTAGAAAATTAATTATTAATCTACTTGTTCATTTACTGTCAATATCTGCTTACTTTCTATTTTAACATGTTTTATCTACACTTCTGTTAAAATGTAATAATCATGTATTCTTCTGTTGTGTGAATACTTTTCCATTAGTTTTGGATGATACCCAAAATTTAGGTATCAATCCGATACCAAGCCGTTACATTGGTCATATTCAAAGTCTTCATGTGTCCAGGGACATATTTCCTGAGTTAATAAACATAATATACATTTAAAAAAAAAAAGAAAAGAAGATTGTGCGATGCTAAAACATTTAGATGTAATTATAGTATCATCGACTTGATACGCTCCTATACTTGGTATCATTACAGTGGATATTAGGTGTAGATCCACCAATGGTGTTTGTTTACATTGTGACGCCGGCGAGCTACGTGTGTAGTGAAGCATGTTTAGCTATTCCTCGTCCTGCAGGGATGCTACTTGTAAGAAACTTACTTTATTTGTCGCCATGGAGACGAGGATTAGTGATTTAGAAGTAGCTACAACAATGCAGACTGTGGATGGACTTTAGCCGCTAGCCAGCTAGCCATGTCTTAAAGCACCTCTTCCTGAGGGCGTTTGTGTTATAACTTCATCTTTATTGTTAGTTTTTAAGCCAAGATGTGTCCGTTCTCTCTTTTCTGTCTACAAACCGTGTTTGCTTGTAAGTACTCTGTGATTGTGCACTGCCGAACATGCTTCTCTGCTTGAAAACCAGCAATGACAAGATGAATAAACATAATACACATTTTTTTTTTTAATGAAAGATGTTGTGATGGGTGGGGGGCACCGGTACTTTTTAGAGGCGGTATAGTATCGAATGTTTCATTAGTATCGCGGTACTATACTAATACCAGTATACCGTACTAATATGGCGTTTGTAATGGGGAAATACGACCATGTGTCTTGTATTCATGATAGCATTTAAGCGATTCGGCGGGCCCACAAATTTGGGCACTCCTAGTCTGAAGGATCGACTGTGATGTAAAGTGGACAACTCACTGAAAATATCCAGTTATGAACCAGTGAAATGTTGCAGTATTGCTAGAGTTGTATCTAAGACAGCAGTATACTGTATGTGGTCATCAAACATGCAAGACAGTTAAAGCTCTTCTAGTGAACCTAAGATGCTATGTTTGCTGACTTCATGAAGATAACATCGTTTAATTCACTGAAATTATTATCTGTTTTCTAGTTAGGGTTGATTTTTACCGTTCAACATTTGACTTTACTATAAGCTCGACACGAGCAAACTGTGCTTATAATATATACAATTACTGGCTTGGTTTGTCAACTGGTTCCCGCATCTAGAGCCCCTTTTATTATTCAACATTTGCTCCAGTTGTGTAGGGTTATATTTAGAAGTGTTGTTGGGGAAACCAACACACTGTGCGCACCAAAGGTAGCCAGTGGCTCCTTTCTCAGAACCATTACAGGGAATGTCACCATGTGGCATTCTACCTCCTCATTAATGCGCTTGTATCTGGACATGCACTTGACTGGATTCATGTAATAAGGCTTTGTTATAGGAGAGGTGTGGAGTACAGTAGTACATATTCCCAAAATAGATGCGGGCTCCAGTACCAGCGTAAACAAGCTCTCTGACGGATACATAACTGAGAATGGAAATTAGGGAAAGGACTGCTTGTTAGGAAGAATAAATCCAAGGTAGAACAAGATTGAGATGATCCAGTGTGAATGCGGTTTGTTCCGGTTTTAATGTGTTTTTCAGAGTATATTTCTACATAGAATGACTCCCTTCTGTAGCAGTTTTAGACGGCCTCAACATCTGTACATTTACCATGAATTGATTAACGTGGACTCTGACTTAAACGAGTTGAAAAACTTATTCGGCTGTTAGCATTTAGTGGTCAATTGTACGGAATATGTACTGAACTGTGCAATCTACTAATAAAATGTTCAATCAATCAATCTTGGAATGATGGCACAATCTAGATATATGTAAGGTTTCGTGCAAATTAGTCAGCCTCACCAACATGGAATACTGCCCTTATTTGTCACTCACTCACATGTTTGTGGAGAAGAGCAACAGTGAGTTTAATAACCATGTTCAAAGGAGGGCTGGGCGATATGGCCTTTTTTGATATCTTGATATTTTAAGGCCATATCGCGACACACGATATATATCTCCATATTTTACCTGAGCCTTAAATGAACACTTGATACATATAATAACAGCAGTACCATGATTCTTTGTGTCTACATTAAAACATTATTTTTCATACTGCATTAATATATGCTCATTTTAAATTTTCATGCAGAGAAAGAAACCACAACTAAGTCACTTGATCAAAACTGTATTTATTAATCAGTTATTAAGCAGAGATTTCAAACATTTATGTAATTTTCAAAACAAAGTGCAAGATTGTCAGAGACATTTTAAGTGTCGAATAAAAATGAGCTGCATTATAGGAAATCAAATAGTGTTCGTCCTTCGCTTCGTGGTAGGTCACTGCGGACATTATCTCCTTTTGTAGAAGCATTTAAGTCTCACCTTAAAACTCATTTGTATACTCTAGCCTTTAAATAGACTCCCTTTTTAGACCAGTTGATCTGCCGTTTCTTTTCTTTTTCTCCTATGTCCCACTCTCCCTTGCGGAGGGGGTCCGGTCCGATCCGGTGGCCATGTACTGCTTGCCTGTGTATCGGCTGGGGACATCTGCGCTGCTGATCCGCCTCCGCTTGGGATGGTTTCCTGCTGGCTCCGCTGTGAACGGGACTCTCGCTGCTGTGTTGGATCCGCTTTGGACTGGACTCTCGCGACTGTGTTGGATCCATTATGGATTGAACTTTCACAGTATCATGTTAGACCCGCTCGACATCCATTGCTTTCCTCCTCTCCAAGGTTCTCATAGTCATCATTGTCACCGACGTCCCACTGGGTGTGAGTTTTCCTTGCCCTTATGTGGGCCTACCGAGGATGTCGTAGTGGTTTGTGCAGCCCTTTGAGACACTAGTGATTTAGGGCTATACAAGTAAACATTGATTGATGATTGATTGATTGTTGTTGACTATTTTTTCCATACGGTTTTGATATGGAAATGTTTACTTCTGCATTATGATGGTGTGGCACCGAATGGAGATGTTGACATGCAGAGTTTCAAACACTCTTCATTTTCTATTAGGTTTTCAAATGAGACTGCATATATGGTTTAATGCTACTTTTTACAGCAACGCTTTTGCCGCATGCTTGACTTATTAGGTTGTCTGTTGGACATATTCCCACTTGAAGCCAAACCACCGCCGGACGATGGACCCCCTGCTGTTTTTGTTGGGAATTAATTATTTCTTCATTCGCAACTGCTTTCTCTCGTATTACCACTCGCACGGCTCTGATAGCATCACAGCTAACATTACCCATGTCGCTACCTCTCTGCTCCGCGACGGCGTATACGTATGTGAGGTATGACGTGACAGTATGTGACATGTGTAAGAAGGTGCACTTCTCTGTGAGAAGGAGAGACAAGAAAGAGTGAAGAAGAGCCTGTAATGTAATGCCAACAGCTAAAAGCAACTGCGTGAGAACGTATACTCAAATATCACGATATTGTCATTTTCTATATCGCAAAGAGACAAACCTGCGATATATCGCCCAGCCCTATTTCAAATATAATATCAGAGTTTAGAAACTGTTTTGTCCCATGACTGTATCTGATGTGCATGGCTCAAGGGATGAGTATCGTTTACATTTTAAGCAAAACTTAACACCACAATCAGTACTTGAAAAAGGGGGCCTGTAACAGTTCCTAAACCTCGGCACTTACAAAATGGAAAGCACAATAACTCTTTTATTCTAATTAAATTTTGTGACAGTCATGTTAAACAGACTAGTAATTGAAACTTTCAATTATGTAGATTAAGTGATAAGTACTACAAAATAAATAAATAAATAAATAAATCCACAGGTAATAAATGAAATACTCAGTCTTGTGGTAAGAGTGTCCGCCCTGAGATCGGTAGGTTCTGAGTTCAAACCTCGACCGAGTCATGCCAAAGCTTATAAAAATGGGAGCCATTACCTCCCTGCTTGGCACTCAGCATCAAGGGTTGGAATTGGGGGTTAAATCACCAAGTCAATTCTCGAGCTGCTGCTGACTGCTCCCCTCACCTCCCAGTGGGTGAACAAGGGGATTGGTCAAATTCAGAGGAAAAATTTCACCACACCTATTATGTGTGTGACAATCATTGATTCTTTAACTTGAATTTTTAACTTATTTGATGCTCCTAATCCTGGGGGTTTGT